>NC_054713.1:39059669-39282205 GCF_016097555.1 Gigantopelta aegis | reverse complement strand
AACACTGAAAGAGTAAACACGATATATATAGAGACAGAGACAGAGAAACAGAGACTGAGACAGACAGAGACATATAGAGAGACAGAGAAACAGAGAGAGACAGACAGACAGGCAGAGACAGAGAAACAGATAGATACTGAGAGAGAGACAGACACAGATACACGGAGAAACAGACAGGGACAGACAGAAAGAGAAACAGAGGGAGACAGAGACAGATAAACAGAGAAAGAAACAGAGACAGAGAGAGACAGAGACAGAAAGAGACAGAGAGAGAGAGAGAGAGAGAGAGAGAGAGAGAGAGAGAGAGAGAGACAGACAGACAGACAGACAGACAGACAGACAGAGAGAGAGAGACAGACAGACAGACTGAGAGACAGATACAGACAGACAGGGAGAGGAGAGAGAGTTAGAGAGAGAAAGACAGAGAGGAAAGACAGAGAGAGACACACAGGGACAGAGACAGATGTTATTACCAGAGTGTTGTTCATTGTCATCAATATCATCTATAGGAATACAAATTATATTATGCGAGCCAATAGCAAGCATAATACATTACTTTTATCCTAATATATGATATATACGATACCGAAACACACGAGGGTAATAATATCTTTATCATTTAATCTCTAACTTAATACAGAGTGGGGATTTTTGTAAACTGTACACACAAATTTAATTCCAATCTGTCATTACTAGATATTCAAATAACGTAAGAATGTGTGACGTTTTTTTTTTTTATCAACTGACGTCCAACATGAAAGACGTCATTTTCGATATTCTTACATAAAAATAAACTAGTGCTTAACGTTTTTTTGTTTTCTGGACGCTGGACACCTTTTAGTGTAAATAATAATAATAATAATAATAGATTTTTATTTCAGATTAGAGATCCATAGAACATATATAAACATCACCTACAAAACTGATTACATAATATACAGCAGCTTGTGCCAGCGATTTACACATACAGATTTGACGTACACAGTTGTACACCGCAGGTGGGCAAGTAGGTCGTTTGAAGTTGTTTCGATTCTGCTCTTCAGCGAATATGCTGTTGAGCGAAGTAAAGCGCCAAAGCTTTTTACTCGATGACTGACAAACATCTTGCTGGCACTGTATGGTCGTCGTTGTCCGATCATCCATCGGTATGCATTATTATAACATATGTTAAGATCCTTCATGGTATCCTGCGTAAATTTCACCCATAATGCACCCGCGTACAAATTACTACAATAACTCACAAATAATTGTGTTTTAACAGATTCTGAACATTTTGCAAATCGCCGCAACAACATGTTTGCACGTACACAAAGGGCTCTATACTGTTGTTTAATGTCTTTATCGTCTTTCATGTTTTTGCATATAATATGACCTAGATATTTATAATTGTCAACAAATTTCAGTACATCACCACACAAATATATCGAAGGCACATTGATCAACTTCAGAGTTTCTGGCTCAATACACATACAAACAGTTTTCATTGTATTATATATAATATCATAATCTTCTGCAAATTTCTTGCAAATCGTTAACATTTTTCTTAATGCAGAAATAGATGGGCAAAGAAGTGACATATCATCAGCAAAACTGAAGTTATTTAGAAACACCCCACCAACATTACACCCAACTGCACATTTTGACAACTGTAGGTTAAGGTCATCAATATATATATTAAATAATAAGGGTGACATAATCCCACCTTGATGGACGCCATTTGTTACATTAAACTTACAGGAAATATATGCACCCCATTTTACACTAAACAATTGGGTTAAATACCATGCTTTGAGAAAGCGAACTACAAAAGTAGGCACGCCTTTTTTCAAAAGTGTCATATATAATGTCCAGTGATTTACTCGGTCAAAGGCTTTTTTCGCATCCAAAAAGCAAACATACACAGGACTACCTTGTGAAATGTAAAAATTAATAACTTCCTTAAAAGCAAATAAACACATATCGGTGGATGTCCCACTTTTAAAACCAAACTGATAGTCCGATGTACTCAGGTCTGTTTGTGACAACAGTACATGTTCCATAACTTTTGATATCACAGTTGCTAATGCAATTGGACGGTAATTGCCTTTATCCGTTATGTCTCCGGTTTTGTTTTTCACAATAGGAACAAGAATAACATCTGTCATACTACTAGATACATGCCCGTGTACAAGCATGGCACTGAAACAAACTGATAATAGAACGAATAATCTCTTGGACGCATATTGGAGATGTTCCGCTGAGAGGCCGTCATTCCCTGCTGATTTCCCACTGCTAAGTTTAAAAACAAACTCTTTTACCTCATTGGGATTTACGTTCATTTCAGCAACATAACTTGAATCATTAGCAATATACTCTTCAACATATGCTCGATGATGCTGACCCGTCACAGAATTTAGAAGTTCTTTATAATGTTCTTTAAACAAACCTGCAATATTCTCTTCCCCGGTCACACCATCCACAGTTGTTGCCAATAGAGTTCGTTTATTATTTTCTGTAGAAATATTTTTCCAAAATTCACGAAAGTTCATGTCGGTCAAATTTTGTGCTATAGCATCTGCCTTCATTCTATCGTTCTCATTTTGACACATTCTAAGAGCGTATTTAAACTGCCTACGTGTTTTGTTCATATTTTCACATATAAGTCCTGTTCTAGGTTTACCATTGTCTCGCCATAACAAGTAGGCCTCTCGAGCAATGAGATGTAGATCTTTTACGTAGTTATTCCACCCAGGCACATTTTTGTGATTGTCACTATTACCTTTAATCAAATATTGAGATACCAATTTTAATGCATTAACAATTTCATTATATAAACTATCAATACCATGTAGATGACCAGATATATTGCAGTTTGGAGTTTTACAAGAAATTGCATCATTAGGAAAAAAGATTTGAGACAAGGAAATATCTGACTCAGCTCTATACGTTTTTATATCATTAGCAGTAACTTTTGACCAGTTTACAGACGTTCTTGGCAGTATGTGATTTTTGGCTAAATTGCATTTGGTCAAACTGTTCACACTGATGGTGAATTGTAATGGCAGATGATCCCATGGCGCAATGTCATGTAGTATATTCATATTAGTTATTGCATTGTGTGCAGCTGTAGTAGCCAAACAGTGGTCTAGCCATGACGTTGTCGCATGCGCCTCACTAATATATGTGTACGTATCTGTACTTAAAAGAACAGCATCCGATAATATATAACCATGTTCTGAACACATATTATATAATTCAGCACCAAACCTTGACTGCCGCTTAATATTGGCATTCCAATCACCGACTATGTACACATTTGGAGTGTTGGATTCCTCTGATATGGCATGCAATTTTCCAAGGTACGAGACGTAATCCTCCCAATTTTCAGGCGAATCAGTCGGTAAGTAAACACACAAGATAAGTACTTTCGATGATGCACAATTTAATTCTAATCCTATTATTCTACTATCGTCATATGAACACACATTAACTAAACTGCCGAGTGTCTTCCTCCATAGAATAGCCACTCCACCATATGGAGGTCCGGCTAGTAGATTACTGCTAGTATCCATAGCAGATACCCCTCGAGCATAAAAATCACCGTGTATGTAAGAGAGTTTTGACAAATCATAGTCTGCTAACCAGTGCTCCTGCAACAAACATATATCATTAGCATCACATAATTCATGAATATCTGGCACCGATGTTTTAAGAGACCGACAGTTGTATGAGCATATCTTAATTTCTTCTTTCATGATATTTGCTAATGTCGTATCACATAAAACTTTCGAACTAAAACTTCTTCTGGCCACACGTTAGGACTCATTAGTTTATCGATGTTTTTGGAGTCAACAAGGATTTTTAAACGACGAATAGGTGTCATATCGTGTTCTGAGTTTTCACACCAGACATCAATCCCCAGCACTGACCTTACGTAATCAAGTATGTCCGACTCCTTAGTTCCCGGCGCTAATCTGGTTACGAAAACGGGTACCGGTGTAGATTTGACTCCCCGCAGTGCCGATGACTGTGCGGTTCCTATTACTACCGGCATTTTTCGCTTCGGACCAACAAACTTAAATCCCTCTGAATCAACACCACTTCTGTGCGGAACAGCTTTTCTTGTTTTCTTTTCTCTATTCAGCTCCATACCATTAGATGCCAATCCAGCAGCCATATCAGCAAAACTGCGTGCAGTCCCTGTGTGTTGAGACATCTCCCTAGTAACATGAGATAAAGGCTCATCTGGTCGTACTGGGCTCGATTGCCTATTAGGGGTTTTGCAATTTCGTATCAGCTGTTTTGCATGTGTTATGCTGTCATCTAGTTCACCATCTTCCTTTTCTGTTGTTACATTTTGGCTTTGTTTCAAGATATTAATGTCGCTAGGTGTGACTGTTTCCGCCTCTAAACCACTGTCGTGTACACAATCATTCACGTGTGAAGAACTCACAATATCAGTATCTTCATCATTTTCTTGGCTTACATCGACAGCCAACCCCACTGAACATGCACAATCTTTTTTATTCTGGAATGTACTTCGACATATCTCAGCAGTGGCCATCTGGGCTGTTTGCAAAGAGGCAATACTGCCTTTCATTATTTCAAGTTCCTTAAAAATAATGGCCATGTCCATATGATTGTAAAGAATTGACGGCAGTTTATTCAGATCTTTCGCAGCGAAGCATGGTACATCATCTGGTTCAGTGTTATGCAGCAAATTCAAAATATCATGAATGTTATTCTTTTTTCTTTTCAACACCCTTTCGTTTTATCATACGTCCACAACTTTCCGTATTACAGCAAAGGTCAAATAAGATTGTCTTAGCATCCTCAACTTCGTGATCTGTAAAAACATCAGAACACAATTTTACAATGGTATCATGCGATAATACATCCATTTTGTTTATTACAAAACAAAGCAGCTCGCTGATAATAACATTGTTTCCAGTAGTACAATGTTTTGGAGATGTCGGCAGTCCACTCCCATGTAACTCAGAACTGACTGGCGTTTTCTGTGGTGTACTCCTGTAGAAACGGCTTGCCGCCATGTTGGAACCACATGTATTCTCGTCATTAACCACAGTTCTCTTCTTTTTACCGATGTTTCACTGCAACGGTATTCTCGCATTCTTCACATGTACATATATATGAATTAATACAGACATTTACATCTTATAACTGATAAAAAATTAAAACAAAAGAAACAGGATATTGAACATATTAAGATTGGCGGAGCTCCGACAAAACACGTCCTACCGTCTCGCTGATAAGATACTAGTCATCAAAGTTGCTGTTGAATTGTTTTTGTTTGATGACTATGAATGCATACGTCAATTATGGAGTCTCACCCTAGTACGTTTGCTTAAATGTCAATAAAACTAGTACCGTGACCTCAATTAATTTACATTTAATTTGCAAAATTATCAAATAGTTAACGTATGTGATCTGCAAAATATCACATACTTTGATTGCACTGGAAATGTAAGATATTATATGATAAATATATATATATATTTTACAGATACCGTCTACATCATCGGTGTTCTTTGGTGTTGCCACGACACTCGATAGCATTGGGATTTCATTGTCTGTTGGCGCCTGAACACTTGGGTGCACATCGGGGATTGTAGCACTTGTAACTAATAGCGAAGTCGGAGCCATAGGAGGTGCCAATATTTGGAAACGAAATTGGTTCCCTTTTCTCGTTAACACTGAAAGAGTAAAACACGATATATATAGAGAGAGACAGATACAGAGAAACAGAGACTGAGACAGACAGAGACATATATATAGAGAGAGAGAGATAGAGAAACAGAGAAAAACAGACAGACAGGCAGAGACAGAGAAACAGAGAGAGACAGAGACAGATAAACACAGAGAAAAACAGAGACAGAGAGAGACAGAGACAGAAAGAGATAGAGACAGAGAAAAGACAGAGAGAGAGAGACAGACAGACAGAGACAGAGAGAGACAGACAGAGAGTACAGAGACAGAGACAGACATAGAGACAGACAGACAGGGGTTATTACCAGTGTTGTTCATTGTCATCGTTATCATATATAGGAATAAAAATTATATTATGCGAGCCACTAGCAAGCATAATACATTACTTTTATCCTAGTATATGATATATACGATACCGAAACACACAAGGGTAATAATATCTTTATCATTTAATCTCTAACTTAATACAGCGTGGGGCTTTTTGTAAATTGTACACACAACTTTAATTCCAGTCTGTCATTACTAGATATTCAAATAACGTAAGAATCTGTGACATAGTTTTTTTTTAATGCAACTGACGTCCAACTTGAAAGACGTCATTTTCGATATCCTTACATGAAAATAAACTAGTGATTAATGTTTTTTCTTTTCTGAACGCTGGACATCTTTCAGTGTAAAGTTGCTATTGAATTGTTTTTGTTTGATGACTATAAATTCATACGTCAATTATGGAGTCTCACCCTAGTACGTTTGCTTAAATGTCAATAAAACTAGTGCCGTGACCTCAATTAATTTACATCTAATTTGCAAAATTATCAAATTGCACTGGAAATGTAAGATTTTATACGATAAATATATATATATTTCCCAGATACCGTCTACATCATCGATGTTCTTTGGTGTTGCCACGACACTCGATAGCATTGGGATGTCATTGTCTGTTGGCGCCTGAACACTTGGGTGCACATCGGGGATTGTAGCAGTTGTAACTAATAGCGAAGTCGGAGCCAAAGGAGGTGCCAATATTTGGAAACGAAATTGGTTCCCTTTTGTTGTTAACACTGAAAGAGTAAAACACGATATATATATAGAGAGAGAGACAGATACAGAGAAGCAGAGACTGAGACAGACAGAGACATATAGAGAGACAGAGAGAGATAGACAGACAGGCACAGACAGAGAAACAGAGAGAGACAGACACAGATACACAGAGAGAGAAACAGACAGAGACAGAGACAGAGACAGAAAGAGACAGAGACAGAGAGAGAGAGAGAGAGAGAGAGAGAGAGAGAGAGAGAGAGAGAGAGAGAGAGAGAGACAGACAGACAGATAGATAGAGACAGACAGGGAGAGGAGAGAGAGTTAGAGAGAGAAACACAGAGAGGAGAGACAGAGAGAGACACACAGAGACAGAGAGACAGGGGTTATTACCAGAGTGTTGTCCATTGTCATCATTATCATCTATAGGAATACAAATTATATTACGCAAGTCACTAGCAAGCATAATACATTACTTTTATCCTAATATATGATATATATACGATACCGAAATACACGAGGGCAATAATATCTTTATCATTTAATCTCTAACTTAATACAGAGTGGGGCTTTTTTGTAAACCGTACACAGAAATTTAATTCCAGTCTGTCATTACTAGATATTCAAATAATGTAAGAATGTGTGACGTGGTTTTTTTTATGCAAATGACATCCAACTTGAAAGACGTCATTTTCCATATCCTTACATAAAAATAAACTAGTGATTAACGTTTTCTGTTTTCTGAACGCTGGACACCTTTCAGTGTACAGTTGCTGTTGAATTGTTTTTATTTGATGACTATGAATGCATACGTCAATTATAGTGTCTCTCCCTAGTACGTTTGCTTAAATGTCAATAAAACTAGTGTCGTGACCTCAATTAATTTACATCTAATTTGCAAAATACTTAAAGTATGTGATCTGCAAAATATCACATACTTTGATTGCACTGGAAATGTAAGATATTATATGATAAATATATAAATATTTCCCAGATACCGTCTACATCATCGATGTTCTTTGGTGTTGCCACAGCACTCGATAGCATAGGGATGTCATTGCCTGTTGGCGCCTGAACGATTGGGTGCACATCGGGGATTGTAGCAGTTGCAACTAATGGCAAAGTCGGAGCCAATGGAGGTGCCAAAATTTGGAAACGAAGTTGGTTCCCTTTCGTTGTTGTTAACACTGAAAGAGTAAAACACGATATATATATATATATATATATATATATATATATATATATATATATATATATATATATATAGAAAGAGAGAACAGAGACATACAGAGAAACACACAGAGAGAGAGAGAGAGAGAGAGAGAGAGAGAGAGAGAGAGAGAGAGAGAGAGAGAGAGAGAGAGAGAGAGAGAGGCAGACAGAGGCAGAGAGACAAAGAAAGACAGATAGAGATGGAAAGAGACAGAGATAGACAGAAAGAGAGACAGACAGAGATGGAAAGAGACAGAGACAGACAGAAAGAGAAAAAGAGACAGACAGAGACAGAGACATATAGAGAGACAGATATAAACAGAGAGAGGCAGACACACGGAGACAGAAACAGAGAGACAGAGACAGAGAGAGACAGACAGAGATGGAAAGAGACAGACAGAGATAAAGAGAAACAGAGAGAGACAGAGACATATAGAGAGACATATATAAACAGAGAGAGACAGACACACGGAGACAGAAACAGAGAGACAGAGAGAGACACAGTGAAAAGAGAGAGACAGAGACAGACAGATCATTATCATATATAGGAATACAAATTATATTATGTGAGCCTCTAGGAAGCAAATGATGTACAACTTGAATGACGTCATTTTCGATATCCTTACATAAAAATAAACTTTTCTGTGTAAGGTTGCTGTTAAAATGCGTTTTCTTTGATGACACTGAATGCATACGTCAATTATGGAGTCTCACCCTAGTACGTTTCCTTAAATGTTAATAAAACTAGTGCTGTGACCTCGATTAATTTACATCTAATTTGCAAATTTATCAAATTCTTAAAGTATGTGATATGCAAAATATCACATAGTTTGATTACACTAGAAATGTAAGATATTATATGATAAATATATATATGTTTCCAAGATACCGTCTGTGTCATCGACGTTGTTTGGGGTTTCCATGACATTCGATGGCATATATATATATATATATATATATATAATATATATATATATACATACATGTACAGTATATATATATGATTTGATTTGTGACTGAATAATAGAATGTTATTTTAGAAGTTTTATAGGATAAATAGAATTCGTTACTCGGTTTTTTTAATATGTAAAATATCAACCTCGTCTAGTTAATCGGTATTTGTCTCGGTAGAGCCTCGACAAATGCCGATTAACATAGACTCGTGACGAATCATCTATGTATATATATAGACAGAGAAACAAACAGACAGAGAGAGAGAGAGAGAGAGAGAGAGAGAGAGAGAGAGAGAGAGAGAGAGAGAGAGAGGAGAGAGAGAGAGAGAGAGAGAGAGAGAGAGAGAGAGAGAGACAGACAGAGAGAGACAGAGAGAGAGAGAGAGAGAGACGGACAGAGAGAGGAGAGATATATAGTCGCGTGAGAGCCAGAAGTACGTAAGTGCATGAATTTTTTTTTTTTTAAAGCTGAGATAATAAAGGAGAACTATAGTTAGGATGTCGAATTTGTTTTAATGACAATGAAAGCTGAACGTATTTACGATTCCTGTGTATATTTTGCGGTATTTACAGCATATTAGGTGTTTTAGTTATTTGCTTAAATAGTTGTAGTTACGACAGTTATTCATGATTAAATTAAATGCGTCATGTACGACCAACAGTATATCAAGTAAATTTGGATATTTATTCTGAAAGAACCATCACTTCTAAAACATTTCAGTTTTGCAAATCACATATTTATTTTTAAAAAGGAGAAAGCTTGTAAATAGAAAATATTTAGAAGCAAACATTCAAAAAGGAATACAAGTAGAAGTACTTATTAATAAAATCACCGCTTAAACTAAATATTACGTGAAAAAAGGTTATTTTACTTTTGTTAATAATAATACAATAAATAAAATCACCAATTGAACAAAATAATGATGTGAAAAAACTACTCTGACTCGTGAAATCCTTGTTTTCTTTGACCCACCCCTGATTTTGTGCGACCTTATCTGGTGCAGGGTTTCTGCCAGAGAGTAAAATGGGTATGGTGCCATATCCAAATATTTTTGCAGCACTGTTTTTTAAGTTATCGTTTTGACAAAATTAATTACTCTTATCATTACTGTATGATTTTCTTAATCCTAACCTTAAACTTAACCCATTTTCTTTTTGAGGGAGGACCCTCCCCCACCCCACCCCACCCCACCCCCAAACCCCCATCCCTGTTGACTGTTGTTGCATTCAATTCCATAGAGCCATACCCAAAAATTTCTTTCTGTATAAGCGATGCTATTAGGGACACAGCTACAATTTTTTGTCACAATATGTAATCGGGGATGGCGATTCCGAATATACAAAAAAGGTGTTTTAGGTCGTAACTGCCACTTATGACCTTTTAGCTCTCAGTTCAATATATATATATATATATATAGCGTCGCGTGAGGGCCAGAAGGTCGTAAGAGCCAGATACGACCTAAAACGTCTTCTTTTTTGCATATTCAGAATCACCCAACCTGATTACATATTGTCACAAAAACTTGTAGCTGTGTCCCTAATAGCATCGCTTACAGATAGGAATTTGCACGAAACTGACACATACGACTTTCCTCCCATTTGTTTTCTGTTCCTTATGTAAACACGACTGATCGTATGTGGTAGATACTACATTTTCAAATACGGTTAGTTATATAATAATGCCTGATAATGTGTGCTATCTGCCTATCTGCTTGTGATAGAAATTACAAATACTAAGTTCAATAGAGCATACGTAATGTAAGAAAAAATACTGTTGTTGAATCCGAAAAATAGCATGATTTTTGCCACTGTGAGAGCCCCGTGTGTCATTGATAAAAGTGTGATATTTCACACAGAACATTTTAAAACAGACAAGAATCATGTTTGTAAATATAAATAGGAATTACAGGAACATTAATGTTTTATAATTCCAATCTCTAAAAATCCCTTTATTATAAACCCTTGGATTGGTCAAATTCGTATCACGTGATGATAAAAACTGGCATTCATAGCACCATGAATCTCAGTTTAGCACTATTTTTGGCTATATAGCCGGAACTACTTTATGAATTATGTCAACAAAGGAATCCCCGAGGAATTTCCTTGAGATTCTATTTTTAGACATCAAACAGTAATCGTCTGCTGTCAAACTTCTAAACATCTTCACATATAAATTATACCATACAAAATAGGTCGCTTCAGACATTTTTATTAAAGGTTAAAAGTTATTGAAATTACTTACGTTATATGTTTATAGTGAATTCAAAATCCCACAGCTAAAAATCTATTTTGCCGATCCAAAAAAAGTATATAATTCCAATGGAATTTGGTATTTTACAAAAGCGATTTCAAAAACAAAATTTAGTCAGTTCATGCCAACCATTAGCAGTAACGCGCATTCAACGGCATTGTAGTATGACGTACACAACACATAGTTTCTAAGTTTGCGCGCCACTGCGATGCAATCTTTAAACGAGTCGGGTTTTGAAACTAGGCATATCATGTACATGTCGGGACACAGGAACGAAGCTTCAATTCGAAGCTACAACAGAGAATGTTCCACTTTCCAAAAACTAAACATGAGCATGGCACTGTCAAATCTCACGAATACTTGTGTCGCACCACTTGAAGTCACACAAGCCAAAACCATCCTGTCGCCACATCCACAATTACAAGGCCAGTAAACACAGAAAGTCGCGACACACCTGTTTCATCCATTTCCGGAAACATTGAAACCACTTTCTCCATGTCAAATCTATCAACACATGGAATTATCACGCACTCAAAATTTTATAACTGTAATTTCAACGTCGTAATTGGTAAATCTGGACAGTAATAAAAAAAAATGGCGCCCATCCATACGCCATTCATACAGTGTGTAAAGCGGTTTTGCGTTTCATACTAGCATGAAACTCAAAAACTTTCACGTTCAATTCTAAAATGGTGTGCTTTTCATGTGCATCGTAATTATATGAATACCCGGTAAATATGATTTGGTGAATTTTCGTGAAAAAAATGCTTTATTTTGAAGTATTTTTTATCAAAGCAAAGTTTCAAACATGTAGTTTGTATCTGTAGATATCTTTTTAATTCATCATAATGTTATACGTGGTAGGTACGATGAAAGGATAATCATAATTACACTGATTTGTATGTAGTTAATTATCTGTCATGGTATCAAGTTCCGTCTTTCAGCTGCCTTTGGAGATCTACAGGATAACCCTACATGTAGGTATTATGGAGTAACAACATTTCATATATAAACTGTAATTTATCCAGGACCAATTCCAGTAACAAGATGTAAGAATAAAAGGCGAATAAAATGAATGTGGCCATAAACGAGAGTAAGGTCTATGAATTTTGACAGAATACTGCAACCAAACCCTCATCCACAGTATCAGGAAAAAACGTGAAAGTTTGTTTTGTTTAAGGACACCACTAGATCACCTTGAATTATTAATCATCGGCTATTGGTTTGAAAAACTTTTGTGCGATTGTTCTGTTAAGCGGCCCTCACATATCAGCCGGCGCCCGCCAGATAATCTAGCGGCGTCCGGCCGACGCCATGGCGGCCGCACAGTCTCCACTACGATTCAATGTTCAAAAGGCACCGCCCGGGCCCCGTCTAATATGTGAGGGTGTCACGGGGATCCTATAATACCCGTAACTGAATGAAACACACGATTATCCAAATATCTCTCCTAACTGTATATCTATTAGATCTCTCTGTAACGGGCAGTTATACCCGCGTGGCTCGTCTGGTATGATCAGAGATACGATCTTATATAAAGTATGTATAATATAGCACGTTTAGTTCACTAGAAAACACAACAAAAACACAATACACTTTGGAATCTGTATTAACCTACGCTGACAAATGTACTGCCGCAGTAGTTAATTAACAACAACAAATAATAACAACCCAGAACTGATCACTTAATTAGTTAATCTCTAGGTGTCTAGTTTACACAATATGCTAATCACTTCACCGTGACACAACACCCACACGTGTGATAATTGAGAAACGCTTCCAGGAGAACTAATAAAGGAATTACAACTCTATTCCTAACTGGTTAATTTTTAATTAACCCTTAACTACTCATTCAGTAACGTGTGATAATTGAGAAACGCTGCCAGGGGAACTTAATTAATAAAGGAATTACAACTCTATTCCTAACTGGTTAATTTTTAATTAACCCTTAACTACTCATTCAGTAACCTTGTAACACAGAATTAATACTGGTACCTATCACAATAAAGACAATAACCTACAGTTTACCTAGGTCCTCTAGGATGACTGGCTAAGCTTTAATAATTATTTAGACAGTGAGCCTACAGTTTACTGCGTCAGATGACCGTCAACACCGTCTAAATAATATTGGTATATGACAGTATTAAAATATTTAAAGTCACATCAATCACATCAAGGTTATACACAGAGCAGAAAAATATATTTACCACGCCCGGACTGAACTTATATATTTCGTTCAGTGGAAGACGTCCGTTTCCCCTGCAGCCTTCCTATGTTTCTCCCCGATATCTCTAAAACCCTAGCTATTTATCATAAAAACCAAATATCGCCTGGGGGTACATCGCGGTCCTCCCCCTATCAAGTGATATTTCCACAGCGACCACGCCGGCATATTTTTCTTAGATCGCCAGACTTGCTGACGCCTAGTTCGCCCGCAATACCCCGAACGTACCGAACTAGCGGAGGTATTACGTAACTACTGGCCACATGGCCTCCGCACCTGGACTGGGTGTGTGTATTAGAAAGAACTCGACGACCGTCGCGCAGAGGTATTACGTAACAAAGTTGCCCAACTGGGCTTAAGTGCATATTGGAACTGCACACGGCCCTCTAAAACAATTAATATTGCCACAGGCGAAAACAAATTAAGAGCATGTTCCGTCACACACCCCAACCTCAAAAAGGATATTTCCTCTACTCTAGGAACAGGGAAATATACTACATTAAAACAAAAGGTGCGCCAACCTACGCATCCGGGCACTTACAACACATAGTAACAAGGTGACTACCAACAATCACACTGAGTCTCCGAGTCCCCGGTATACAACAAAATATATAAAAACAAAACAGAACTCAAGAATGTCAACACATTATCATAACGTTCAACTTCGGGACAGGGCATCAGCAATTACATTGGATGTGCCCTTGATATGTTCAATGGTAATTGGGAATTCCTGTAGAAGAAGACTCCATCTCAAAACTCTCTGGTTGGTGGCTTTCATTCTGATGGTCCAGTCCATCTTCGTCTTCTTGGAACAGCACAGCTCCAGCTCCCACGTCACTGGCATCCACAGCTAGCTTGAAGGGCACTCGGTAGTCTGGTGCTGCCATCACGGGAGACTAGGAGCGCATCTGCTTGAGACGGTTGAATGACTTTTCGCATTCATCTGACCACTGGAACTTCGTTTCCTTCTTTTTCAGTGTCGCACGTTTTCCAGGTTTTCTCCGATAGGCATGCTGTCGAATCGGTGTAGCGTTGGGTTCCAAGCGCACATCCTGGCTTAAGGTATTGGTAACCGTTGGAAGGTCCTGACAAATGGAAACATTGTCTTGTATCAGCGTAGTCAACTTTTCTCGCTGGGGGTTCAAGTCTGCTAGAATCTGGCTGTTGGTTAATTTGATCTCTGCAGTCTTGACGTCATCACAGGAAATTGAGTGACTCTCAATTTGGACCGGTAACTCTGGAACTATCGGCAGTCTGTCAAAATAACCTTTTAGCAAATTGATGTGACAATACCTACTTTTCCTAACCCTATCAGGAGTGTTTATCACATACCCTGTCTCATTAACCCGTTTGTGCACAACATATGGCCCGAAATACCTGTTCTGCAATGAACCCCGTTTAATGGGAAGGTACAGCAGCACCTTATCCCCTGGTTTAAATTCCCGACTCCTAGCCTTCCTATCAAACACTGATTTTATTTTGCTCTGAGCATGGCTCAGTTGCTTCCTAGCCTTCCTATCTCTCACTCTCTTATTCATTAATACTCCCTTGTTCTCAGTTAACAATGTAGTGCGAGCTGCCAACAAATTTGGATCAGCCCCCTGCTCTAGAACTAACTCTTGTCTATTACAAGGTAAGTCCCCTCTATCAAACACAACTGGTTCATTTACCCTCTGCGGGAGATCAACAGGTTCCAACACATTTGGTTCGTCAGTTGACTTATCTACCATTTTACTCATCCACTCCAATTTCATGGCTCACACGCGTATCAGACAAATCACAAATATCCTCTAGGTCTCGTGTTACCCTTCTGGCCATAGCCCTAGTCTTTACACACGCAGGATATCTAATCTCATCAACCTCACTCTCTTCTATTGGTAAAGTGCTGTCTTTAATTAACAATTGGTCACATTTCGGCTGACAACACTGACTAGTCAAATTATTACCCAACAAAACTCCTATGTTTTCAACAGGCAAGTCCTTCACAACACCCATAACGACTGGTCCCGTCACAAACTTCGAACACAAGAAAACGTTATGTAACCGGACAACCATTTTTTCTCCAGTAACCGAGGTTACGGTCAAACTACGTCCTGTATCTGAATTCTTAATACCAGCTAAACACTCCGACGTGATTAGTGACTGACTACAGCCGGTATCTCGATAGATTGATATTGCCTTAGGACTCAATTCTTGTTTCACATCACAAACCATACCAGTGGACACATACGGGTTTACTTTCTCTGCCATGGGACTAACCATTAACTCTCTCGCTAACGGAGCTGACCTCACTAAACCGACCACTTGCGCATTATCGCGTTTCCTTTTAAAACAGTCCCCGACAAGGTGGTTATCCTTTTTACAGTAACTGCAATGTGGACGAAAAGTTCGTGCATTGGCTGATAATACAGGCCTATCCTTACTTTGCCCACCAGGTGCATTCCTTGCCTGACTAGCTGACCAACTAGATGACTCTCCCCGAGATGACTCTCAACTTTATCGACCGCCCCCGTTGAGTCGCCTGTTGTTGCTGCTGCAGGCAAAAGGAAGGCTGCTTCGCCGATCCACCAGCCCGACAAGGTACCGCCGCAACATCCGTCTACCCCCCCCCCCCCCCCCCCCAGCAAAACCGGCAGGAAACTGGCACAGTACCGGAAAGTTCTGCAGGGGGACACTGCTGATCGGAAGAAGCCGAGGGGGAAGTTCCTCAACGTGGCATGGACCAAGCTTCCCGACGACACGTATTTTGAACTTCACAGCATTAGGTTGGAAGGAGAGCCAGGACTTGTGGTCACACAGCGCCGACAGGCGATACTCATCCCGGAAATGGATAGCCACACCATACACCGGATGGTCAAGGCAGTCTGCGGCGACGCTGTGTACCTGCACGTGATACGGACCCTTCTTCACAAGAAACATCTGCTCCCCAACCTGGACAAGGCTGCCCGTCTCAGCCCTTTGTAGTCACCAACCTTCCAAGGGCTTAGTCGGACTTTAAAATTTGTGGCCCCCATTCAAAATTTTATGTTTATTTTTTTGTAAACAGTCCGACGCAGTTTATTTTGGAAGCCAGTCTAAATTGCTCAAATCACCTTAAAACCTTTTCGGTCGAGCAGTCTAATTTTTTTGATTGGACTTAAATTTGTGTAGCTCAATTTGGTTTCGGTCTTCGACCTAACTACTAAATTCGTATTCCAAATTCCGCCCACCTCAAACTTACCCCCTCCCCTCCGGCCCGGACCATATAGATCGGACTTTTAAACTTTTAGACCTTCGTTCAAAATTTTATGTCGAAATTACTTCTTGTTTTAAAAAATATTATTAAATAGTCCGATCCTCTCTTCTTTCTCTTATTTAATTTTGGACTGTCCTTCTAAAATGCTCCATATTATATAAATATTCGGCCGAGCAGTCAATTCTTTTTCTTTTTGGCTTGTAACTTTTTTTTTTTATTATTTATTTATTCTATTAACTTTTTTACTAATTGCTATTTTCAAAATTCTGCCCATTTTCAACTCTACCACCCTCCCCCCCCCCCCCCCCTCCATCCTGAGTCAGGCCACCGATCTTATCGGAGGTCAGACTCGGGAAGGGCGTGTTCGAAACCCTAGTGGTATATGGGCACGTTAAACTAGTTATCATCATCATCATCGCGGACATGAAATTCGCCTGATTCATCCACGGGCTCTAAATCTCCCGGCTACTTCTGCGATTAGAAAAATCGCGCGGACGCCGGCTGATATGTGAGGGCCGCTTTAGTGATTAACTGAACACGCAATAATGGCAATATGCTATTGATGATAACAATAATTAGTTAGCATGCATACATTATTGCAATTTTTCTACTAAATTTAATTGTCTGTAAGTCACTAACGGCAGTATAATAATATATTAAATGTAATATTTCAGCCCATCCTACATATTTCTTTTTAATCACTGATAATGCTGACCTTGCTGAAGTTTTATGTCGCTGATATGTGACTTATTTGGATTTCTAAATTTGACGATCGCAAATATTTTATGATTTACAAAATAAATATAAATGTTTTGAATGCCCTCACCTGGATTGCAGTTGCTGTCGTGTAGAATACCAGCGGTGATATACAAAGCGATCACCAAGACTTTGATGACCATCTTGAAGCGCTGTCTCTGGTGAAATGACTCAACTCGAGGCAGAAGAAGGTTCTGTTAATCTGTGAACTTTACAGAACACAACAACAATATATACACATGACCATGACGTATGTCAAAACAGCAGCCATGCGCAGTTGACCAACACACGTCGATCCTAGATTGAATGCGCATCAAGCGAGCGTATTACAACTTGGCTACGTCCCGCCCTTAACACTTCTCCATAAACATTTTAAAGGGTCAGTCCTGGGTTTAAAATCGTTGTGAAATGTTTCCGACCAACAGAGCCTTTCTGATGACGTAACATACAAATTAAATACATTTTCTCATATAAAATATCAGTTTTTCTATTTACAAAGTGTTTGTTGTCCTAATGCTTGTAGTAGCCCAGACCGGATTTTACCTCCCAATAATTTCGTACGTAGGAAAACATATATCACGAATTAAACTTATTGTTCATTTATTTGTATTCAAGGAGACAATATCTAAAAAATATCTCACCTAAGACCGCAACAGACAGCACAATTGAGAGGTTATGTGAAAAAACAAAAATATCAACAAAGGCTCATTTTCACCCATTATGTATCAGCAAATTCATCAGAGTCGGTTTATCCTAGTAGCACATGTAGCACGTGCTACAGACCCTGCGCTTCAGGGGGCTCCGGGGTGATGTCTACATTTAATTTCCCACGGTCTGTCCCCGAGACGGGTTGCAGAATATATATCCTAGGAAAGGGGGCCCGCTGTTATTTGTGCTACAGGCCCCGCGGATCCTTAAACCGGTCGTTTACACGTGTTTGCCGTCTAGTTCACATAGAAAATTGCATCATTACTGAAATTGGAGCATTTAAAGAACAAACTAAAATGACGTATGTGTATTTCTAATTATATTTGTTGTACTATAATAGTAATAAGAATTGTGGCTTAGTCGTAGATTTACGTTTACGTGCAAAACTAGGCTTACGATGTTTTGTGAAACTGTGCCCTGGCACATAGCCATAGGCGTACGACCCGGGGGGGGGGGAGAGGGGAGGGGGGGGGCAACCAAAGAGTCCCCATACGCCCATGCATATAGCCTAAAATTGGTTCGCCAATTTAGTATAATACTTATGTACTCATCATACTTCAATTAAATGTCTTAAGTATCATATATTTCTCACCATGCTACATAAAGGTAACTGTCATGTCATAAAGGTTCTCGCATGCCATTGCTAGGTGACGTGTTAATTTTAACAGTTTGGCCCAGTGCCAACACTTGGGATAAGCGGTCTGACTATTTACCACAAGATACCCCAAAATACCACCAAGACACACCAAGACACTACCAAGATACACCAAGACTCCATAAATATTTTTTTAAATGAACTAAAATGTACTATTTTATAAAATATTTAGTGGAAAATGAAGTAAAAGAATTAATTTTAAGCCTTAATGACAGCTGATTGCTAAGGGAGATAATCGATTATTTACCCCCAAGACACCGCAAGATAACCCCAAGACACCGCCTATTTACCCCAAGACACATACGATACCCAAAAAACATACACGATACCCCATATACCCCCAGGATTTAAAATGTATATATATTTTATTTTTTTAAAAGAGGTACACGTTTTCTTGCTGTTGTTGGTTTATATATATATATACCATCCCTTGCTGCTAATCGGAAAGAGTAGCCCATGTAGTGGCGACAGCGGGTTTCCTCTCAAAATATGTGTGGTCCTTAACCATATGTCTGACGCCATATAACCGTAAATAAAAATGTGGTGAGTGCGTCGTTAAATAAAAACATTTCTTTTCTTTTTATATATATATATATATATATATATATATATATATATATATATATATATATATATATATATATATATATATATATATATATATATATATACACCAAAGTAGTCGATTATCTCCCTTAGCAATCGGTTTCATTAAGGCTTAAAATTAATTCTTTTACGTAATTTTCCACTAAATATTTTATAAAATAGTACATTTTAATTTATTTTAAAACGTATTTACGGTGTCTTGGGGTATCTTGGTGGTTTCTTGTAGTGTCTTGGTGGTGTTTTGGGGTAAATAGTCGGACCCTTGAATAAGGGGGGGAAATAATTAAATTTTGACGTACTTGAGTACATTGGTTTTACAACCCCTGCAATTAAGATAATGTCTACGGCAAATAATTTGCCGTGGAAAAATAGTGTCCACGGCTTTTTCCTCGGCAATTTTGTTTGAAACTGGATTGTAAGTAAATTTTAATGATTAGTTTGTTATTTGTGTTGTTTGCCAGAACAGAACAGAACAGAACTTTATTTACTCTCAGGCCGTAAACCACGGCATATGAGGTACATAATACAATTATACATATATGAGCTATCCCTGGGAATTTTGCGTTGATGATGTAAACAAAAAAGTATTAAGTTCAGACATTTTGTATAATATGTCCAAAAAAGTAAATAATTTGCACAAGTCGGTGTTTTCTTTTAATTTTTCATTTCAAAATCATGTATGTTGGTATCTTTGCTATCTAGAAGCACATTTCATATGTTTACTTAAATATTATGCTTAAAACCTGAAATATTCATATTTCGTGTTTGGGCTACCTAAAATAAGTTTGGGCCACTAAAAATGAAATGTTAGTGACCCAGATATGGTTTGTTTGTTTTTGTTTGTTTTTTTGTTGTTGTTTTTTTTTTTTTTGGGGGGGGGGGGGGGGTCACCATATTGTTTGTCGAGTTTCGAGCCCTGCTGGAAGCGCTCCCTTTTCTGTCTATATACTCGACTCTAGGACTAAGCTGGCCGATTAAAAGCGTAGGATGAGAATTCCTTTTTACACCTATTTAAATCATTTCGTATTTCTGACTACACTTAACACTTTGAGACTAAAGAATGTAACATCTAGAAGTTTCGCATATTATATCGACCGACAACTAAAATCAAAACATGCCGGATGTAAGCAGTTAGCCATTCAACATCCAGCGCGGTAAAACGAAATACACGATGTGGTGTCGGGCCGAGTTCTTAGAAGTGGTAAGTTAAAGTTTGTTTTAACGACACCACTAGGGCACATTGATTTATTAATCATCGGCTATTGGATGTCAAATATAATTTTGACAGTTTTAGAGAGGAAACCTGCTTCAGTTTCTCATTAGTAGCAAGGAATATTTTATATACTCCATCCCACAGACAGGATAGTACGGTCCCTCTCACTAGGTCGGGGACACGGACGTCGTGACAATCGTGTGACTTCAATAACTAGATTGCAGTACAGTTGAGAAAATACAAAATAGTTTTTAAAATTAAGTTTTCTTTCAAATAACAGTCTGAAAATCATGGAAAAAAGGTATTAAGAAATGTGCTATGTTTAAGTTTAATCTTGCTTTCTTTGCTCGTACCGGCGTCGGTGGCGTCGTGGTTCGGCCATCGGTCTACAGGCTGGTAGGTACTGGGTTAGGATTCCAGTCGAGGCGTGGGCTCTTTAATCCAGATATCAACTTCAAACCCCGAGTGAGTGCTCTGCAAGGCTCATTGAGGTGTAAACCACTTTCACCGACCAGTGATCCATAACTGGTTCAACAAAGGCCATGGTTTTTGCTATCCTGTCTGTGGGAAGCGCAAATAAAAGATCCCTTGCTGCCTGTCGTAAAAGAGTACCCTATGTGGCGACAGTGGGTTTCCTCTAAAAACAGTGTTAGAGCGACCATTTGTTTGACGTCCAATAGCCGATGATAAAATAAAAAAAAATAATCAATGTGCTCTAGTGGCGTCGTTAAATAAAACAAAGTTTACTTGTTGTTTTTTCTTTGTTCATTTTAACTTTATTTTGACGAACATTTTTTGTGAATGCGACAGACATTTTACATTTCCCATGCAAAAGTCAACGACATCAAAAATTTTCAAATGTACATACTGTTGCGCACAAACGACGCAACCACCAAAACAGGTCCCTCGCCGAAACAGGGCCCTCACCGAAACAGGTCAACGGACGATTATAGTCTTACCCACATGGATCGCCTATTTTCATACTATGGGATTTACTTGAAGTTATTTATTTCTGAGCCAATTGTTGTAGTTGTTGTTTTGTTTTGTTTTTTTTGTTTTTGGGGGGGGGGGGGGGGGGGCTTTTTTTGTTTTTTTGTTATTTCCAAAACACTTTTAACTTTTTTTTCTTATGTCAAACTAAACTGAAATTATTAACTTTGTTTTTCTTTTGTTTTTCTTTTTGTTTTTCTTTTGGGTTTTTTGGTAGTAGGATGGGACTGACTAAATATGGATCGATCCCCGTCGGTAGGCCCATTAGGCTATTTCTAGCTCCAGCCAGTGCACCACGACTGGTATATCAAAGGCCGTGGTATGTGCTATCCTGCATATACGATTCCTTGCTACTAATGAAAAAATGTAGCGTGTTTCCTTTCTACGACTGTATGTCAAAATTACCATGTTTGACATCCAATAGCCGATGATTAATAAATGTGCTCTAGTGGCGTCGTTCAACAAAACAAACTTATATATATATATATATATATATATATATATATATATATATATATATATATATATATATATATATATATATATATATATATATATATATATAGTAATACTGATAGTTATGCCGTGGAGGGGCAAATGTCATCTTGGCACTAGTTTAAATATAGTTTTAATCATGTACACGAACATGAGGGGACGGAATCTAAAAACTTTTTTAAAAAACATTTTATCGACACCACTAGAGCACATTGATTTAGTAATCAACGACTATTGGATTTCAAACATATAGTAGTGAAAATCACGGTGACTTGTCTATAGCTACCTGGTGGACATGGTTCTAGAGTGCTATAGTCTTAGAGAGAAAAACCGCTACAGTTTACCATTAGTATCAAGGGATCTTTTATATAGACGATCCTACAGACAAGATAGCACATACCATGGCCTTTGATATACCAAACGAGGTGCACTGGTTGCAACGCGAAATGGCCCAATGGGGGATATATTCCAGACATACCGTACTTCAAGCGAGCGCTTTAAAAAACCTATATGCTCCAGAGATGTCGTTAAACAAAAACTCTGCTTCTTTTAAAGATCAGTGATAAGTTATACTGTTTTGATTTTGAGAAATTCCTTTCAGTATGAAATTGAAACGCGAATGTAATATCATTACTTTTGTCTTCTTCAGCCTGTTCACCTCACAACACAGACACAGACACAGACACACATACACATACACACACACACACACACACACACAACAACAACAACACACACACACACACACACACACACACACACACACACGTAGTAACAAGGCCTGTATAGTCATGACCTACTTAGATTGGCCCTGACCTAGTTAGACTGGCACGAAGAGTATAAAAGTGGTAGTTTTGGCTTAATTGTCATTTTAATCTCCCCCTGGTCGAATCGCTGGCCATGCCAGGGGTAACACCAGGGGGAGGGGGGACATGCCTGAACCCTAGTGGATAGAGACATGTAAAACATGGTTTGAACTTTAATTTTCATTGGCTCGGTTAAATGTCTACACAACAGATCTACGTTCACCCGATTGTTATTCGGAGAGTCAGGAAGGTTTGAGCATTGATTCTTGTGCAAAAATGTGTAGATTTCAGATCTGCAATTTTTACTTGTCTAACCCTGTACGTTAATTGGGAATTTGCATGTTTTTAATGGTACGTTAAAGTCAATTTGTGTTCAATCTGCTGCTACCCAAAAACAACAGTCCACGAAATTTTAGTTATAGGGGAGATTAAACTCTTTAAAAATGTTCTTTCAGATGCTTAATATCTAAACTTCCCATTTTTATTTGCTATATTTTCAAGATCAAATGAAGGTTATTGTTTCCGAATATATAATATGCTGTAAATGACACAAATCATTGGTTTATTTTAATTCTGTTCAATAATATTGATCAATAATGTTCATATTATGACTTTGGTTTATAGATATATCCATTACACATCTAGTAGGGGTGCTTCTTGATTGAAATTTTAGGGGCAGGTCTATAATTTAACGAAAGGGGGAGATGTTTAAGTAAAGGTTACGTCCACATTTTGGGGAATAGTTTGTTAGAAATAGGTACCAATACTTACCGAGATCTGTACAGGGTATGGTTTATGGTGAGGATGGGTGCGATTGATAATGAGGGTAGCAATCTGATTAAAATTAGCTCTACTGGTCTCACCAGTAGACCTAACAGCATTGCATGGACTCCCATGTCCAGATGACATTTCATCTATAAATAACAATTTAAATATCGATCAATTACACTTCGCCTTTTATAACGTTATTCGGGAGCATACAAATTCTAAAAATATCTGTCGAGACTATTTATGCAATAGGCAAACTTGTTGATCTATTTCAACATTGAAAAAACGGAGAAAAGTGCAGTAATAAACTCTGGATTGTATACTAGTATAAACAGATTTTATGGCTATACCATCACGGGGTTTTTTCCGTCTTGAAACTAATTTTATACAAAATTTTATATTGAAATTAGTTTCCGGCATGCTTCGTAATTCACCCGAATCATTTCGTATACCCTCGGCATAGATCCGAATGTTTTCAAATTCTTTTCAAATCACTGGCATGATTTTGCAAGTAAGGTTTTGATTGGTCGAATGAAAGGTCAACTGGACATCAGCTCTTATGGGCTGCTGTTAGATACACATGTAATAGTGGAGCTAATTTTAATTAGATTGTGAGGGTAGGTACCCATGCAAAAGTGACCTTTAAATGTTATTTTGGGGGTCATTTAATAGAAAATAGAGCTCAAAACGTATTGAAATTTTAGGGGCATGTCTATAATTTAACGAAAGGGGGAGATGTTTAGGTAAAAGTTACGTCCACATTTTGGGGAATGATTTGTTAGAAATGGGTACCAATGCTTATCGAGATCTGTACAGGGTATGGTTTATGGTGAGGATGGAGCGATTTATAATGAGGGTAGCAATCTGATTAAAATTAGCAATATGCAAAAGTGACCTTTAAATGTTATTTTGGGGGTCATTTAAGGTCATTTAGGAACAAATTAGGGAAAATTAAGTTTTTACATTTTTCACAACTTTGTGGGTAGGGTTTTTTTTACAACTATGCTACATAAGGTTCACTCTTCATAGATGATTACATAATATCATTACAGTGTACAAGCATACTATGGGGAAATCTTGATATTAAAATCAATTTATCTCGAAACAATGTGATCTCGAAACAATGTGTTTACAAGTGTCTAAAACATGTCTTTTAAAACATTAATCGTACCCATGCTTATTGAGATCTGTGCAGGGTAAGGTTCATGGTGAGGGTAGGCACCCACGCTAAATTTACCTTTATTGAGATCTATGTAGAGTATGGTTTATGGTAAAGGTAGATACTCATGCCATTTTGACCTTTAGGGTGTTATTTTAGAAGTTAGTTGGGGTCAAAATCGAAATGTTTAATTTTTGTTTTATCTGTAAGTTTAGGTTCTTTCCAGAAGGTGCTATTAAAGGTTTGCTTTCGATTATTAAATGTATCTAATTGGTCAGTATAATCTGCATGTTAACTGGGAAATGTGGAATAAAAAATGCATTTATTTTTCAGTATTAATTTCGTGCGATACATTCTTCTAGATACTCTATGTAACTTGGAAATCTTGAACCAAAAATGCATTTATTTTACAATACTAATTTCGTGCGATACATTCGTCCAGATACTGTATGTAGATAACTGGCTCTACAATGCATACAAACTCACAGGCTATTATAATTTGCATTGGTATAGCAGTTATAAAAAATAAACCTGTGTGTTAGCTGGGACTGTGCATGTTTTTAATGGTATGTCGAAATTGTTTCCTCTGTCAGCCACTACCCAAAGACAAAGAAGTATTCACTAACTTGATTGGTTCTCAACCTAAATAAAGACAAATTATATGTTTAAGTTAACTAATTGTTCGAAAGATATTTATGAATGAAAATATAAAAAATAAATTTATGTTTTGTTTAATCTTTGGTTTTGGTGTAGAATGAAATGAAATATGCTTCATATTATATTATTGGGAATTGCAACAGATCCCATATGTCTTTCTAAACGACTAGGCAAATACAATTTCAAACACGTTTTGTTAGAAATGGGGACAGATGCTTAATGCTATATAGTGTAAGGTTTCCAAAGAGGGTAGGTATCCCGTCATGTTAAGATCATTTAACGTCATTTGCACAAATTAAGGAAAATTATTATTATTATTATTATTACTATACTACTACTACTACTACTACTACTACTACTACTACTACTACTACTACTACTACTACTATTATTATCGTTTGTTTTGGAGGTGGTTTTTGGGGGGAGGGGGTGTTTGAATATCATCACTATTTAAGATATAATGTTATTATATAATTAAAGACAATATCACTGTTTATTTTAGCAACAATTAAACTGGTATGTCTTAATTGGTTTCTATGATTAAACTTATCATTCAACATGAACAATTGCCATATAAATTATTGATAGATAGCAGCACTGGATTGCAGTACATGTGTATTCTGGAATACATATCTGTTTTGTTTTAATACATTCAAATTATTTTTCCAATCTCCTTAAGCAGGAGGTAGACTACTGTCAAATGATGGAATGCTTTAAAAGTATGTTTAGAAATTAGCTCTTTTCGAATGTAGATGAGGCATTCTTGATGGTGGAAACACCTCCAGAGCCTTATCTCCTTCCTGACTTTATCAATGACTCCGTATCACCATACAAATTATCAACTGGTTCAGGAAATCCACATTGTCTACTGTGATCCGTGGTATCAGTGTGTTTCAAGTGGAGTATGTCCTGCCCACTATTTGATGA
Organism: Gigantopelta aegis; assembly: GCF_016097555.1. Classification (NCBI taxonomy): domain Eukaryota; kingdom Metazoa; phylum Mollusca; class Gastropoda; order Neomphalida; family Peltospiridae; genus Gigantopelta; species Gigantopelta aegis. The sequence goes on along the minus strand of NC_054713.1, from coordinate 39,255,846 downwards.
CTACCCAAATGGTTTCAAAGCTTCGTCTTTAGAGTGACCAAGATAGCAAACCATTAATAGTGTTATGTGTCTGTCTGCATTCAACCACAACTCGAGAATATGCTTCACGTTTGGATGCAAAATTGTGTATATATAGCTGCGTCATAGTTTCCTATCTGGTTGAATGTGCCATTTTTGGATCATCAACAATCTTCAATGATGAGCACATGCTTACAAACTAATGTAACCCCATGTTCCATACAATATTGAATAGAAAACAAAAACATGGTTACATGATCAACTGGGATAATACTTATGGCAAGGGAATGCTATGTAGAGTGATAATTTGTAGACTGACAGTGATCTTACCTTACATAGTTGATGGTTATGCTCTGGGCCCTGTCTAATCTCATAAACTCATAGGAAGGCTAGGAGTCGAGAATTTAAACCAGGGGATAAGGTGCTGCTGTACCTTCCCATTAAACGGGATTCTGTGCAGAACAGGTATTTCGGGCCCTATGTTGTGCACAAATGGGTTAATGAGACAGGGTATGTGATAAACACTCCTGATAGGGTTAGGAAAAGTAGGTATTGTCACATCAATTTGCTAAAAGGCTATTTTGACAGACTGCCGATAGTTCCAGAGTTACCGGTCCAAATTGAGAGTCACTCTATTTCCTGTGATGACGTCAAGACTGCAGAGATCAAGTTGGCCAACGGCCAGATTCTAGCAGACTTGAGCCCCCAGCGAGCAAAGTTGACCACGTTGAAACAAGACAGTGTTTCCATTTGTCAGGACCTTCCAACGGTTACCAATACCTTCAGCCAGGATGTGCGCCTGGAACCCAACGCTACACCGATTCGACAGCATGCCTATCGGAGAAAACCTGGAAAACGTGCGACACTGAAAAAGAAAGAAAAGAAGTTCCAGTGGTCAGTTGAATGCGAGAAGTCATTCAACCGTCTCAAGCAGATGCGCTACTCGTCTCCCGTGATGGCAGCACCAGACTACCGAATGCCGTTCAAGCTAGCTGTGGATGCCAGTGACGTTGGAGCTGGAGCTGTGCTGTTCCAGGAAGACGAAAATGGACTGGACCATCCTGTAAATTTTCCAAAAAGTTTGACAAACACCAGGTGAACTATTCCACTATAGAGAAGGAAGCTTTGGCCATGGTACAAGCTCTGAAGCATTTTCAGATCTACGTGAAATCGGCAGTGCATCAAGTGGTGGTCTTTACTGATCATAATCCGCTTACTTTCATTCACAGAATGAAAGCCACCAACCAGAGAGTTTTGAGATGGAGTCTTCTTCTGCAAGAATACCCAATTACCATTGAACATATCAAGGGCACATCCAATGTAATCGCTTATGCCCTGTCCCGAAGTTGATTGTTATGATAATGTGTTGACATTCTTGATTTTTGTTTTGTTTATATATACTTTATTTGTATACCAGGGACTGAGAGACTCAGTGTGATTACTGGTAGTCACCTTATTATTACATGTGTCATAAATGCCCGGATGCGTCGGTTAACGCACTTTTGTTTTAATGTAGTATATTTCCCTATTCCTAGAGTAGAGGAAATATCCTTTTTGAGGTGGGGGTGTGTGACGGTACATGCTCTTAATTTCTTTTCGCCTGTGGCGATATTAATTGTTTTAGAAGGCCGTGTGCAGTTCCAAATGCTCTTAGCCCAGCTGGGCAACTTGTTACATAATACCCCTGCGCGACAGTGGTCGTGCTCTGTGCTTAATACACACCCAGAAAGGTGCGGAGGCCATGTGGCGAGTAGTTACGTAATACCTCTGCGAGTGCGGTTTCGACGACCGTGATTTTGGCGACCAAGGCGTCAGTAAGTCTGACGATCAGAGAAAAATATGCCGGCGTGGTGGTTGTGGAAATTCCACATGATACGTGAGGTACCGCCTTGTACCCACAGGCGATATTCGCTGTCTCTGAGAGTTTTGAATAAATAGCTAGGGTTTAGAGATATCTGAGAGAACCAAAAAGGAAGGCTTCCCGGGAACGTTAGTCCGTTTGGACTTTGGTAAATATATTATTTCTGCTCTGTTGTATAACCTTGATGTGATTGATGTGACTTTAAATATTTTAATACTGTATTATACCAATATTCTTTAAACAGTGTCTTCGGTCATCTGACGAAGTAAATCGTAGACTTATTGTTCTAACATTATACGAGTATTTTGTAATATAAAGCTTAGCCAGTCATCCTAGAGGACCTAGGTAAACTGTAGGTTATTGTCTTTATTGTGATAGGTACCAGTATTAATTCTGTGTTACAAGGTTACTGAATGAGTAGTTAGGGTTAATTAAAAATTAACCTGTTAGGAATAGTGTTGTAATTCCTTTATTAATTAAGTTCCCCTGGAAGCGTTTCTCCATTATCGCACGTGTGTGTGTTAGCGTTTCTCAATTATCACACGTGTGGGTGTTGTGTCACGGTGAAGTGATTAGCATATTGTGTAAACTAAACACCTAGAGATTAACTAATTAAGTGATCAGTTCTGGGTTGTTATTATTGTTGTTATTAATTAACTACTGCGGCAGTACATTTGTCAGCGTAGGTTAATACAGATTCCAAAGTGTATTGTGTTTTGTTGTGTTTTCTAGTGAACTAAACGTGCTATAATAATAATATATACTTTATATAAGATCTTATCTCTGATCATACCTAGACGAGCCACATTAGGGTATAACCGCCCGTTACAGAGAGATCTAATAGATACACAGTTAGGAGAGATATTTGGACAATCGTGTTTTATTCAGTTACGGGTATTATAGGATCCCCGTGACACTTACAATGTTTACCTTTCTGTAATCGATACAAAATCTGTATGTACCATCTGGTTTTGGAATCAAAATAATCGGAGAACTCCAAGTGCTTGTACTCGGTTCAATGATATCATGATCTAGCATGTACTTAATTTCCTTCTGAACTTGAGCACATGTTTGTGTAAGAAGCCATACTGGATTACTCACTGAAACAATCAGTGTTCTGCTTTTTCGGATTGCTTCTGCTCGTTGTGTCTTCTTTGTGCTTTTTGTTTTTGGTGAACCGACTGATCGCTGTGTTGCTTTTCCTTTTATACTTTTCTGAAGACGTTTCTGTTCTGCTTTGGCTTGTTCCACCACCTGTTGTGTGGGAGAAACCATGACCACTTCCGGTTCTGAGTGTTTGTTCTTGTTCTCTTTTGCTTTTCTCCACGTGGGATCGTAGAGTTCCAAACATCGATCTACACTGTACATGATCTCACTTTTCTCCACGTGGGATCGTAGAGTTCCAAACATCGATCTACACTGTACATGATCTCACTTTTGTTCACCACGCTAAAAAACAGATTCAAAAATATACAAGAAAATGTATTACTAAAGAATTGAAATAGAGTGCACAAAATGTATTACAAAACATGCATTCCATCATGAACAAAAAATCTAATGTCTGAACACGTTGTTCACATAGGGACATCTCAGAGACAGTTCGTAATGTTCCATCAATGGATCGTTATTCTTTTGCCATTGATGGCGTGTAGCCCACAGCAGAAACATATGGTGGCGTCGTGGTCTGTGTAGTAGAAACCAACCGTGGCAAGTTCTTTTGGTTTTTGCCTCATCTGGATGGACCACCGAGCATACGACAACATCCGGGCATAGAACTGTCTCATTTTGGAATGATGACAGAACAAGTAACGTCTTGAATAGCAGTCACCCTCATAGGCAGCATCGGTTTCACGAGTAGCATCCGTCAGATCTGCAGGTTCATCCACGCGTTCACCATCTTCAAGTTCATCTATCCGTTCACAGGCAGCATCCATTTGATCTGTGGGTTTAGTGTCTTTGTTTTTATTACTGTTACAGTATACCGTGTGGCTTTGTGAACATATGCACACCAAGACGTCATCTTAGTCACTGCTGCTACTGTCCAGTCTCAAATAATTAGATGCCATCCCCTTCTTCGTTCGCTCAGAACGACCTCAGTAAAACACGTCTGCTCTCTTCGAGTTCTCAAGCACTGTCCCTCAACCTTTCCTTCCACCTCACCCCCACGAAGTGGACAGTTTTCAGCTCTAGCCCTATAATCGCATCTAACCGAATAGGGCTAAAGGATACTCGAGCTAGTAAGAAATCTTCTCTGTGCGCTGTAGGTATACTGTTCTAAGTCTGAAGATGTGAACCTCATTCAGCTCGGTTCCTTGTTCAACAAGAACCCTATTCCAGGATCTGCAAGGACTTTGTTCATGGTTCAACAAGAACCCTATTCCAGGATCTGCAAGGACTTTGTTCATGGTTCAACAAGAACCGTATTCCAGGAGGGATCGATTCCTGGTTCAACAAGAACAATATTCCAGGATCTGCAAGGATATTGATCCTGGTTCAACAAGAACCCTATTCCAGGATATTGTTCCTGGTTTAACAAGAGCACTATTAAAGGATCTGCAAGGATCTTGTTCCTGGTTTAACAAGAACCCTATTCCAGGAAGGATCTATTCTAGAGTCAACAAGAAACCCTATTCCAAGATCTCAAACTATCCTGTTATGGAAAATTCAAGAACCGTTCTAGTATTGGTTGAATGATGATGCTGATGATTAAGATTATAATAATGCAAAAAAGTAACTTAAATGACTACTCCCACCCCCACCCCCGCAAATAAAAAGGAAAAAAAAAAAAAAAAAAACATACCTAGGTATCAGACTACTATTACGACAAAACATGTTGCACAATACAGAATAAAAGACAACACACTTTTTGTTTAATTCTAAGCAATATTTATTTGCATTTACCAGAACTGGAGCAACAGTTTGCAGACACAACAGTAGCTATGTCAACACATGATGTATCTAAAACATGACTATCTCACTGAAGACAAGGATAATGATTGCTGCTTTGCACATACCAGTACTGAAGGAACAAAGACCAGACTTCCACATCACAAAGATAATATAGTCTACGTTGGATTGTGCGAACGAATCACGTGTTGATCTCTCCATTGAGCAGGTTGTATAATTTCTGTTCAGTGTCGATTTCAACGATCTACATTAAATTAACGTATGCTAAAGAGTTCTGTTAACATCTTTGGTGAGCAATGCATATTTCTATTTGATAGTTATTTCCACGATCTACATTAATGTCTGTCAAAGAGTTCAGTTAACCTTTCTAGTGAGCATTTGGTAGTTTTCTTCAATGACGATTTCAACGATTTACATTAAAATAATGTATTTTAAAGAGTTCTGTTAACCTCTGGTGAGCAATTTGTATTTCTGTTCAGTGGTGATTTCAACAATCTACGTTAATGTCTGTCATCGATTTCAGTTAATCTCTCTAGTGGGGAGTTCTGTACAGTGGGGAGTTCTGTACAGTGGCGATTTCAACGATCTACAGTAATGTATGTTAGAAAAGATCAGTTAACCTCTTTGGTGATTTCAACGATCTACAATAATGTATGTTAAATAGTTAAGTTAACCTCTTTGGTGAGCAGTTTGTATTTCAATGGTGATTTCAACGATCTACATTAATGTCTGTTAACGCACTTAGTTAATCTTTCTGGTGAACAATTTGTATATATAAAAAAAAATCTGATTAATGGTGATATCAATAGTCAGCGCCAGTGTTAAATAGTTCAGTTAGCCTATTTGGTTAGCCAGTAGTTTATAATATATTTTTATGGAGATTTTAATGGCCAAAGTGAATGTCTATTTACCAGTTCATTTAATCTCTCTGCCGAGTGAGTAGTTTATATTCGAGTTTTATGGAGATTTTAATGGCCAAAGTTAATGCCCATTGAAGTGTTCATTTAATCTCTCTGGTGAGCGAGTAGTTTAAGTTCATGTTAATAGCTGGCATTGACGTACTATAGAGTCACCATCTACTAATATCTAGGACCAGTGTCTGGACCGGAGTTGAAACCTGAGGCAGATCTAGGATTTGAGAAATTGTTAAGGGTTTAAATTGGGGGTGTTGAGGGTGGGGTGTCGTGGATCTAGGATTTGATCAACATCTGGAGATGTGGACATCTTTGACTCGTCTTCACTGCACTTCAAATGATATGAATGACAGTAGAGATAATTTTAAATTTATAATATTTTTATTGTGTTTTTAAGCATAATTAGAATAATAATTTTAAAAAATGAATGACTGTAGGCTACATGCTCCCTCTTCCCCTGCATGTTTTGTTTTAGTCTCGATTCCGTAATGGCATACAAACTGCAGCAGTTTCAGCAAAGCACTTAAGCTCATATGGCCACTAGACAATACTGAAGACCTGCGTATTAGACTCAAAGATATACGCTAAATATTAATAATGTATTTTTAAAAAAACATTTTAAAAAGGTTTGCTTAGGTATCGGGGGAGGCGAGGGTGGGGGTGGGGGTACTTACCTACACCTGTAAATAATGCATTGCCTCTCCACCCCCCTCCTCAGCTTAACGACAAACTAACATTAACTGGCCTCTCCAATTGCAGGCATCTTCCAATCTTTTTTCAAGAGTGCAGGGCTCGAACTTAACGGCGACAATTGCCGTCGTTGAAATATAAATTGCTGTAGGTAGAGAGCATCACCTATGGTACTTTTGTGCCGTCGGTAAAGCTCCTCAACAATGGCGAAATGTATACACCTGGTGTACATTATCTGCCAATATTTAACATTTGCACATTTAAAAGATGTCTATAATAAACAAAATAGGTTTTCAGTCAGGTTTATTTGCTGCAAATGTCACTTTTAACAAAATTGCCATAGGCAGGCTCAAAATTTCCGTCGGTGGACTGTTTCACCCATTGCAATTATTTTAAAAATTGCCGTGGGAGACAAATCCTTAAGTTCAAGCCCTGAAGTAATTCTAAATTAGCATGTTCTCATATCCTGCACGTTAATCTATTTTTGAGTCTAGTCACCATTGAAAAGGGGATCGACAAATTTTAAAATCATATTTTAGAAATATTGCATACTGTATATATATATATATTAAGTATTTTTTTTTATCACAATAATAAATATCACAAGTTTGAAAAATATTCATGGAGTGTACAACTTGGTGAAGTGTCCACAATCGGTGGCGCAGTGGTTACCGGGCTACATAAAGGTAACTATCACGTCATAAAGGTTCCCGAATGTCGTTGCTAGGTGACGAGTCCATTTCAACTGTTTGGCTCAGTACAAATTGTGTGTGGAAAAAAAATCATAGCTTACACAACTTGGTGAAGTGTCTTTCCACAATCGGAGTTTGTGTAATTTTATATTTTAAAAAAAAGCTAAACTCTTAAAACATTTCAATATACATATTGGTTATTTAACCAGTTATGTATACTGTTTTACTAATACATATAGGTCAGACCAGCTGAACAAAATTACGAGTTTGGTGAAGCATAGTTAAAAGGACAGACCCTAGTTTTTAAACACTAAGGGATACTTTTCACCATTAGAGCCGTTTATGATCACTGAAATCAAATTTTACTTATATTGTATTGTTTAGATTATCCATTTCTGTAGGTAGGTAGGCAACTAGTTTTACGTGTTCATATACCACTGTCATCTTGTGTAAACCTGAATTATTATTTTTTGTTATTTTATTGGCATATGAGATGAGTTATTGACCACCTCTCCAGTTTTGGGGCATTTGAAAAATATTTCTGGTGGCAACAAATAAATTTTTATTTTATTTTAAACATAAAACATTTTTGGTTTGGGCAAAATAATTTTTTTATGCGATGGTAATCAAAGAATTCAAACAATCTGAGCAATAAATATGCAATTAATTGTTTTTAAATTGTTTTCTGAATCAAGTTTAAATATGTTATTTAGGTAAAAATAAATAGAGAGAGAGAGAGAGAGAGAGAGAGAGAGAGAGAGAGAGAGAGAGAGAGAGAGAGAGAGAGAGAGAGAGAGAGAGAGAGAGAGAGAGAGAGAGAGAGAGAGAGAGAGAATTGAGTATAATTCAGTTTCTTTAAATTTCAATTATAATACATTTTCACCAATTAACAAGACAACAAAAACTAAACAAAATATGCTAAACAAAACAGTTTTTACCTGAGTAATGAAAGCAATGGAAACGCAAACATTTTGTAAACATAAACAATTCACAGACAAAGAAAAGATCTAAAAGTAAATGTAGCAAAAAAGAAACAATAAAAACCCCACATTTGTTTATTCATTGTCATATCGAAAATATAAATCTTAATATTCACCAAACATCTTGTATCAGTTATTTATTTCATAGTTCTAAATTGGGATCCAACAGCCAACCCAAAGTGGTAGTCAAAGCTGTCTCGGCTGTTGTTAATGTCGAGTCATGTAATATATTCTGTTTCCAAATACTTATAAAATGTTCAGTCATGATAGAAGTTAAAATGTGTTTTGTTTAGCAGCACCATTAAAGCATGTAGTCAAGGGGGATAACTTAACACTGGTGTGTGTGTACAATGCCACCGTCAGTTCTTTACTTTGTGCTTCAATAATTGGCTATTGGATTTCAAACATTTGACAATTCTAACTCATAGCCTTCAGAGATTTTTCCATTACTAGCATGGGATCTTTTATATGCACTTTCCCACAGACAGGACAATGCATACCACAGTCTTTGATACCAGTCTTTGATATACCAGTCATGGACGCTGACTTGGACTGATGGGTTTTTTTTAAATCAATCCATCAAGGGTGACAGGTCCTAATGCCCATCATGTCATAACAACACTGAAACAAGATGTCTGATGAAAAAAAAAAAATCCTTGAAAAAACCCACCCTCCCGACCGAAACTAAAGCAAAATACAAACACAAAATCCTGAATGTAAAGCATCTTGAAAATATAACGAGGAATATTGCACAGTGTCACTGAAAGCTGTTCCTATGGTTGTGTTGTGATAACAAATGATGATCATAACAAACTTCAACACTTTTACAACCACTTCACGTACATGTATAGAAAGCAAGCCATAAGCCATAATTATAACATTATTTACAGAGAATATAGAAACATTTATTTCAAGCCACTGACCCTAGTAAATTAGACCAGGCACAATTTTAGACTATAACTTTTCAATTTTTTGCCATACATTTACACATTTAACCTTTTTGCTTGAATTATCAATTTTGGCAAATTCAAGGTATTTCTGATTGTCCTGGTAAATTCAACATGTTTCTGGTTGTCCTGGTAAATTCAACATATTTCTGAGATTCCAGGTAAATTCAACATGTTTCTGGTTGTCCTGGTAAATTCAACATGTTTCTGTCTGTCCTGGCAAATTCAATGTCTTTCTGTCTGTCCTGGCATATTTAATGTGTTTCTGTTTGTCCTGGCAAATTCAATGTGTTTCGAAAATCTTAAGTAACCTGGGTCAGTTCACATGATTTTTACCAGGTTAACTGATTATACATCAATGTGAATCAGTCCTTCGCATTTGAAAATAACAGGAGAGCGATAAATGACTCTCTTCATAAGCTACAGGTCTGTGATCTTGAGTAAAGCTTGCACATATTGACAAAAGGAGGTTTTTAATACCACCTGTACATTGAACAGTCACTAAATCAGCATAATGATATTCCAACACTAGGATCGGTTCAGGTTAAAGCAGCTTCTGTAACAACCAGCAGAAGGCGCACTATTATCATAGTTTAAGTGGACAATAAAAAAAAAATGCTTCGGAGAAAAAAAATAGGTTGCACTTGAGTGCACAAACACAATTCTGTACCTCAAATGTGAAGGACTAGTGAATGATATCTTGAAGTTCGTATCTGGTTAAGTTAACTAATTCTAACACATTTGTACTATGGTTTGGTCTTGCGATGATGTTCTAAACATATTTTAACAAACTAATTCGGCAATGAGAAAGTCTTTTCAATTGGAATAATACAATGTCCATTTCATTTCATTTCAACCTATTTTTGTGCTTATATCCACTTAAAATTTAAGCATGCTGTCCTAGGCACACACCTCAACTATCTGTGTGATATTTTAATTGTGTCCTGTTTTATAGAAAACATAAACAGGTACCATGCTGGTTGTTAATACTAGTTTCATACAAAACATAAACAGGTACCATGCTGGTTTTTAGTACTAAGGTCAGTGACTTAAAAATAATGTAAATCATAAACATGTTTAATTTAACATTATGTCAATCAACATCAAATATAGCTTAGCATATGTAAACCTACGGCACATGTTTATCATAGTTCTGACACATGTAAACCAACAATTAAATATTACTGGCTGAATTTACAAAGCTTGTTTTTTACTTGCACATGTTTAACTACATACATTTACAATGCTCAAACATCTGCGTTAGAAAAAAAAACACACCAAAAAACAGACTTTGTAAATTTAGCTGAGTATGTTTCATATGGCCTGTAACTACATACATTTACAATGCTTAAACATGTGCGTTAAAACCAAAAACAAAAACAAGCTTCATAAACGTAGCCCAATATATTTCACACAGTTTTAATGTAATCCAACAAATGTCTCACATATGTTTAACATATGTGAACCAAAACACACACTTAACATAGTGCACATATTTATTCCTGCATAAAATACACATATCAAACATGGGCTCAATAATGGTTTTGTACAACTAAAACATGTCATAAACCATCATGGTCCATTGACTGAATGACGGACATGATTAATGAAACAAAACTACAACACTAGTAGGTTATTACAACTTATAACCATGTATAAGTAAGTATGTATAAGTATGTATGTACAGTGAAACCGGTCTAAACCGAATCACGCCGGTGATCTAATATGTATCCAATTTATACAGATATCTAGGTTTAAAAGGTCGCATTTTAGAATTTAGAAAATTCAGGACCATGAAACTTGGCTTGGTTTTGACAGGATTCCCTTGTTTATACAGATATCTAGGTTTTAAAAGGTCGCATTTTAGAATTTAGAAAATTCAGGACCATGAAACTTGGCTTGGTTCTGACAGTATTCCCTTGTCTTGAGGGTCCGGTTTAGACAGGTTTCACTGTATTTATATTGTTTGTTTCTTTGTTTGTTTAAAACAGACATTCAACAGCAAGAAATGAATCTTGTTTTTTGTGACCTAATATTTTGAGGTGGGTTTTTTAATGTATTCCTCAAGACATCACATAGTGTTACTAATCAGAAGGAGAAAAGAAAACCCATATATGACGGGTGGTGGCATTTTGATTCAGAAGTCATAAGTGGATCCAGTGTAGGGTACCAGGGGACGCATCCCTTCCCAAATATATTCAAGTGTTTTCTGTTGTGTTTTGTTTTTTATTGAAGGTTTTTTCACTGGTTGATTAATCAATGTACACTTTTTCCCTTAGTCCCACCTCCTTCAAAATATTTCCTGGAAGTGTCTTTTTTATCTAGCAGGAGAAATCCTACATTACTATGTTCCAATCTTTTTTTTTACTGCCCTCCTCCATCCCCACCCACACACCCTCAATCCACCCACGCTATTTTAGGTTAGATTTGACCCTTGTTATTGCCCTGTCATGCACGGAACTCTTGCGAAGTCAGAGGTTGTGCCCATGACATGCGTACTTGGACAGTTCTCTGATATAAGCATGACAAAAATTACCCACACCCACACCCTTGTTATCGTATTTGCTCGTCAATGACCACAGTTAAGTTGTAACACCCATGTTACGTCCTGTTAATATATCACAATACAAATACAATGGACGATGTACATGAAGAAGCAACATTCTGTCGACACCGTTTTACAATACATGCAAATACAAATGTACAACACACACTAAAATATACAGTTAATTGACACTCTACCATTAAAGGGTTCGATAACAATGTCATCATAAATATTGTAATAAATAAGTCGGCAAGTGGTTTTTGTACTACCGGTAATTATGTAAACAGTCTCTACTTAAGTACATTTTGCATGCCAGTGAATACATATTGAGTATATATAATACATGCACAGTAATACACAACGGGTAAATATTTGTACTATGTCACTGAAGAAATAAGTCATACACTGGCGTAGGAAGCAGGGGGGCAGAGGTGGATCCTGGGGGTCCCAGTCCCCCCCCCCTTCTAAATTTTGCGATAGTTATAATTTTATTATATATTAATTTTCTTTTTTTTTACGATCCCCCTCCAAACCTCCCCCAAAGTTCCTTTGGCATTCCACCTCATGTCACTGGGGCCCCCTAAATGGATTTTCTGGATCCACCACTGGGAGTAAGGGGCATGTGCCCTCCCCCCTTTTCTTGATCCAGTAGTGGCAGCGATGATTTATATATATTTATTGTGTGCGCACCCCCCTTCCCCCATTTTTTGGCACCTTCCTACGCCACTGTAATATAATATATTATGTGTCAAACATGCTTTAGTAGCCACCTGTATTAAGCACCCACCTGACTTCATAGGCCACATTTGTATCTGCCTATTTCTAATACAGTATAAATTGACCTGTATTAAATGACCACCTGTTTTAAAAGATCTTTTTTCATAAATTTCCCATGGTGGCTGCTAGTTAAAAATGGTCATCGCCACAAAAGATGAGCAATCACTCGCACTCCCACCTCCACGCTCACCTGGAAAGTTTTACATAAGTAATACATGCACAAGTAAACTTGACTGACTTGCAAATTTGTTTTTGTTTTTTTAAGAAAAGTTATTTGAAACTTTGAGAGACCAGTCATCTAACACCATTTCAGGAGAGCCAAGGATGTCATTAAGATGCAAAGGCAGCAATTTTTAGTAAATTGTTGCTAAGTATAGAATTAAAAAGAATAAATGCTTCCTGGCCAAAGTTTGTTAATTTCACAATCTAATTTGTGCATGCCTACAACCCTGTTATATTATGCATTTGTAAGCTTGTTCCTGATTGGTTAATATTATCTTATTATGAATGTATAATGGTAATTAATATTTGAAATAAACCAATGAAATTGGGTCATTCTTTGGCTTTGGTATAAACCTGATTATGTCACACGACATGACAGTAGTAGATAGTAATAGTAATTTTATTTTCATTTATTATTTCTATTCTGAATGACATCCCTAACAGTGATTTTTAGCTCACCTAGATTTATTTTCATGGCGAAGACTGAAACATCGCCATTTTGTTTTTCGGATGCTAGGTTCCCCAGTTTAAAGTTCTCTTCACTGAGCCTGTTATAAAATACTTGTATATTCTGATTGTTAAGACACAAGTCTTCAAATGCAAGACGAAAAATCAGTCATAACACAGCAGCAGCCATTAACCAATCACTATAGTCGAAAAATTCACTTCACACTGAAAGACAAAAATGTAAAAAAACAAAAAAACAATTACTTTTGATCTGACAACCATGATTGAAATAAATTTAAAAAAAGAAGAAGAAACATTCCAATAAAAAATATATAGTGTTAAACACTAAAGTTTGCAGGATTTAAATGACAAACAAAAACAAAACAAAAATATATCCATATGATGAATGGAAATGTAGGCAGATCCAGGGTGGGGACAAAGGGACCCATCACTCCTTAAAGAAAAGGAAGTCCACGAAAAGAAACCACAGCCGGATCCAGGGTGGGGGACAAAGGGACACATCACTCCTTAAGGAAAAGGAAGTCCACGAAAAGAAACCACAGCCGGATCCAGGGTGGGGGACAAAGGGACACATCACTCCTTAAAGAAAAGGAAGTCCATGAAAGAAACCACAGCCGGATCCAGGGTGGGGGACAAAGGGACACATCACTCCTTAAAGAAAAGGAAGTCCATGAAAAGAAACCACAGCCGGATCCAGGGTGGGGGACAAAGGGACACATCACTCCTTAAAGAAAAGGAAGTCCACGAAAAGAAACCACAGCCGGATCCAGGGTGGGGGACAAAGGGACACATCACTCCTTAAAGAAAAGGAAGTCCATGAAAAGAAACCACAGCCGGATCCAGGGTGGGGGACAAAGGGACCCATCACTCCTTAAAGAAAAGGAAGTCCACGAAAAGAAACCACAGCCGGATCCAGGGTGGGGGACAAAGGGACACATCACTCCTTAAAGAAAAGGAAGTCCATGAAAAGAAACCACAGCCGGATCCAGGGTGGGGGACAAAGGGACACATCACTCCTTAAAGAAAAGGAAGTCCACGAAAAGAAACCACAGCCGGATCCAGGGTGGGGGACAAAGGGACACATCACTCCTTAAAGAAAAGGAAGTCCATGAAAAGAAACCACAGCCGGATCCAGGGTGGGGGACAAAGGGACACATCACTCCTTAAAGAAAAGGAAGTCCACGAAAAGAAACCACAGCCGGATCCAGGGTGGGGGACAAAGGGACACATCACTCCTTAAAGAAAAGGAAGTCCACGAAAAGAAACCACAGCCGGATCCAGGGTGGGGGACAAAGGGACACATCACTCCTTAAAGAAAAGGAAGTCCATGAAAAGAAACCACAGCCGGATCCAGGGTGGGGGACAAAGGGACACATCACTCCTTAAAGAAAAGGAAGTCCACGAAAAGAAACCACAGCCGGATCCAGGGTGGGGGACAAAGGGACACATCACTCCTTAAAGAAAAGGAAGTCCACGAAAAGAAACCACAGCCGGATCCAGGGTGGGGGACAAAGGGACACATCACTCCTTAAACATGTTCAAGTGCCTCTTTTTCTTCTTTTTAAAAAATTCAGTAGGTTTCTTTTTTCATGAGTTGGTCCATATGCCCCTTTTCCCTTAGTCCCCCACCCCACCCTCACCCTCCCTCATACACACATATATTTCCTGGATCCAGCCCTAGAAACATTTCTTTAGCAACATGAATCAATAAAATGATACCCTTAAATTATCAACTGCAAAGCAAGGTGTCTGGAAATCTATAGTTTTTCACTCGTTTTTAATTTATTTAAGAATTTAAATGCTGTAACAAGTGGAGGGATTTGGGAGTTTTTCAGATATGAAAATGAAAACGGGCAAAAAACAATGTGGAAAATTTTTGCAAGGTTACAAAATGCAGGAGATTACTTAGTGCCTTCCATTGAAGAACGAGAACTGGGGAGTGTTGATTCATTTCAACTTATTTTCGTGCTTATATCCAATTAAGGTTCAAGCACGCTGTCGTGGGCACACACCTCAGCTATCTGGGCTGTCTGTCCAGAACAGTGGGTTAGTTGTTAGTTGTTAGTGAGAGAGAAGAGGGTGTAGCGGTCTTGCACCTACCCACTGGGTAGGAGCCGGTACCGGGTTGCGAACCCTGCACTTACCAGCCTTATGTCCGATGGCTTAACCACGACACCACCAAGGCCAGTTGTGTTGTACAAGATCAGTATGACTTGATGTCAAATTAGCAGTAAATAGATTTTGCTCTGCCATCGAAAGTGTTGTATAAACATCTGAGCAGAGCTATGTCAATCAGTGCTGACTACAGATCTTTCTTAAAACAACACGTCTCAGAATAGTACTAAAATGTGGAATTCAAAGAAAACTCCAGTGGATTTGCAGTTTTTTTCAAGGTAGAAATGCCATTTTTTAAATAAATAAATAAAATGCTATATTTTTCAAACAAATTATGATTAGTGTATCGTTTCAGAGCCAGTTTCACAAAATGTTGTAAGTTTACATCTGCGACTAGCAGTCATACCAGTCAAAAGTTTGCATCCGTCTGGCATTTATTTCACACAGAAAATTTACATCATTACGGAAGATGGAGCGTTTTTAAGGACAAAACAAAATTAAATACATTTATCCTATAACTTACCCATGATATCCATGTTATAAACCCATGTGATAATTTTAGTGTATTAACCCGGTTAATAATGGTATGCAAATTTGCAAGGTCTCTAGGTAATGTGTTGCTGTGGATGGGTCATTTGCTTACAAGCCAACAAAATCTGTATACCTGAGCGTAACATTTTCAAAGATTACTGATGGCGGTGACTTTAGTACTGAGATTTACTGAAAATTGAATTAAAATGTTATTTTAGAAGTGTTATGAGATAAATAGAATTTATTACTCGTGGTTTTTAACAAGTAAAATATCAACCTCGTTTAGTTAATCAGTATTCGTCTCGGCAGAGCCTCAACAAATACCGATTAACATAGACTCGGTTGATATTTTACCTATTAAAAAACACTCTATATATCCTCTATATATGTGTACTTCAAATATTTGATGTACTGTTAATAGTAATAACAACTGTGGTTTAGTTGTAGATTTACATTTACGAGCAAAACTAAGCTTACAATATTTTGTGAAATTCGGCCCTGATTGGATTCCTTCATGTACAAATCTAACAAGAGGAATGTTATAAAGAAATCTTCCAAATAACCCACAAATCGCCCTTGGAAGTTTCTTCAACTCGAAATATTTTCCTCTCGTAAATAACCTTTATTGAAGCACAGTTTCTACTGACAATGCAGGCAAGTACACGAATAGCAAGCCAAACTAACCGAGACATATCCAGTCTTTTAGGCTCTAAATAATTTATCCTAACACATTGATTCTTGATTCTTCCAGTGTTAATGAAGAAGAGTAATACAGATGCTTTAAAAAGCCATAATATTGCACAAGATAAACAGTCACACTTTTGGCAGTGAACTGAGTTTACAAGGTTATACATGTAAGTCAACACTCAAATTTTTGATGCACATCTTTTTGAGTACAGCATTTATCAACTGCAATTTGATTGCACTGCCAAGCTAGTAGTATCTTAGTCTAGACTTCTATAGAAGAGTCATTTCGGAGCAGTTGTCCTTGCAATCCAAGTGTCTGTAGAAACAGGGTGGTCTTTTTCTTTTTTTTTCTTTCTGTAGTAATAAGGAACAATTTTTTGCATCTGTCATTAGCTGGGTTCATCTATGATGGCAAATGGAAGTAATGGTCAGTGGTTTTATAAAGTCAACACGATGCACCATACTGCTTTGCCTATACTACTGCGAACACACAACAAAGCCACGAAATACACAGGTAAAATTGATCCAGCAACGGAGTTGTCTCCCTTGCAATGGAATTGTCTCCCATACAGAGTTGTTTCACCATGCAATGGAATTATCTCCCTTGCAATGGAGTCATTTCCCATGCAATGAAATTTTGTTTTCCTTGCGATGAAATTGTCTCCCGTGCAATGGAGTTGTCTCCCCTGCAGTCTACTGGAATGCTGGCGACAGCAATGAGGACAATGCTATCTCAACCATTCAGTCTAGTCCATCACAGCCTATAGAGATCAGTCTCGTCTCCACTCTATATCATCACAGCTTGCTTTCGTCTGGACAGCTTCGATCTGCAAAACACACAAAGAAAAGGAATGTTAAAAGACACCCCAGCACATTGTTTAATCAGCAGCTTGTTTCAATGGCAATACTGGCATTGGTGGTGCCAGTGGTTAAGCCATCGGATTACAGGCTGGTAGGTACAGGGTTCGCAGCCCGGTACCGGCTCCAACCCAGAGCAAGTTCTTAAGGGCTCATTGGGTAGGTGTAAGGCCACTACATCCTCTTCTCTCTCACTGGCCACTAACCAACTAACAACTAACCCACTGTCCTGGACAGATAGCTGAGGTGTGTGCCCAGGACAGCATACCTGAACCTTAATTGGATATAAGCACAAAAATAAGTTGAAATGATATGAAAAATGATAAGAAACAATGAAAGGAAAGTCTTCTCTTTCCCCCCACACCCACACTTTTTTTTTTTTTTTTTACAAGAATGTAAAATTAATAATAATGACCTTCCTTAGTCGTGTAGTGGTTAAGCCATTGGGCTTAAGGCTGGCAAGTACCGAGTTCATATTCAGGTACGAGCTCTCACCCGAGACCGATTGCTAGACTATTCTATATCGCCACGCTTGCTATGCTCTCTATTTGGAATCCGTAAGTTTAAAGAACAAGGCAGGAAACTAATCTACGATTGTTGACGGTGAAGAGGGGAAAAGTTCCATTCCTCTGGTGATAACAACATTTATGTCTTCCAAAATACAATCCGACAACAAATACGCGAAATTACGATTTTTTTTCAAAAACTTGGAATTTCGAACAAGATAATCGTAATAGCGTAATCTATGCTTTAAATTCATAATGATTCTGCTAAATTGATAATGGTTGGCATCTCTGCATTTATGAATATCCACAAATCTGCACAAATTATTGTTCACATTACTACACTGAAAATACCTTGATGTGCTCTGCACAGACAAGGGGCGAGACGTAGCCCAGTGGTAAAGCGCTCACTTGATGCGCGGTCGGTTTGGGATCGATCCCCATCAGTGGGCCCATTGGGCTATTTCTCGTTCCAGCCAGTGCACCACGATTGGTACATCAAACGCCGTGGTTATGTGCTATCCTGTCTATGGGATGGTGCATATAAAAGATCCCTTGCTGCTAATCGAAAAGAGTAGCCCATGAAGTGGTGACAGCAGGTTTCCTCCCTCAATATCTGTGTAGTTCTTAACCATATCTACGCCATATAACCGTAAAATAAAATGTGTTGAGTGCTTTGTTAAATAAAACACTTCCTTCCTTCCTTCCTGAACAGACAAGACCCTGTTGTGCCAAAATCAGTCAGATCTAAAGCTTCGAAGCATGAAAAATTAAAGCAAAAGTTTGTTTGTTTTGTTCAACGACACCACTAGAGCACATTGATTTATTAATCATCATTTGGTAATTTTGAAATATTAAAGTCTTAAAGAGGAATCCCGTTACATTTTTCTGTTAGTAGTAAGGGATCTTCTGTATGCACCATCCCACAGACAGGATAGCACATACCAGGCATGTTGGAAGCATGTAGATATTGGGGGGGCCGACTGAGATTGAGGGCGCAAGCAAAGTTTCCTGAGGGGTCCGGGGGTAATTTTGACATATAGTCTTAGAGAAGAAACACGCTACAATTTTCCATTAGCAGCAAGGGATCTTTTATAAGCACCATCCCAGACAGAATAGAACATACCACAGCCTTTGATATACCAGTCGTGGTGCACAGGGTGGAAAAAAAAATAGCCCAATGGGCCACCGATGGGGATCAATCCCAGACCAACTGTATATCAAGTGAGCTCTTTATCACCCCCAAAAATGAAATGGTAAGTGTTCAGAATACTGACCTGATCTGACCTGCCAACAGTGGGTTAATGGCGTACAGCCAATCATGGAAGTCTTTGTCGTCAAGAGTCTGGAGCAGAAACCCACGGTGTTTTGTCATCACACTGAACGTGTTCTGGGTCTGAGGAAAAAATAAATTAAATTAAATAATTTTTAAATAAATAAATAAATAATAAAAATAAATAAATATATAAATAAATAATAAATTAAAAAATAAAATAAATAAAATAAATAAAATAAATAAAATAAATGAATAAATGAATAAATAAAATAATAAGTGTATTTATTCCCAGACTAGTTTAAGCAACCAAAAAGAAAAAGACAAAACACACAGTCTGAGTGTTTACCTTAAGTAACGCTTGCTGGTCTTCACTGTATTCAATCTGGGCCGTCGCTAGGTTTATCAGCGCTCGTATCACAGGATCCTTCTCTCCGTTGTAAATAAACACATACGGTCGTCGCACAATCTGAAAAATGAATATTAATTAATAAATATGAATTAAGGTGCAAATCTGGTTTGTGCTCCTCCACACCCTATGAGCACCAAAATGTATTTCATATAAAAAAGCGAGTTGGATACATTATATTATGACATAAATGCTGTCTAAAGCAAATGAATGTTGTTTCATCACAGGATAAACAATTTCAGTACTGCTAATTTCATTGGATGGTGTGGCTTTGGCATTCAGGTCATCACTGTGGTGCAACCAATCAGATGTCTTTAAATCTCCACACTTGTGATACCAAAAATCTCACAGAGTTTTCTTTCCAATGGGTGTCCAAGAAAATAGTGTACACTAGTGTAATCTGTGATGAACACATGAATTTTTTCATAGGGTGTAATGGTCTTACACCAGACTTCCCGAACAAAATATGACCACTGTGTATATAGATACTTCTGTGCCAAGTCAGTTAATCATAAAGATGGCTGCTCCCATGGAGATTTTCGATAAATTCATCTTCGTATGCAATATTTAGCATGATGTGTGTACAGGACTCTGCTAAATATAAGCACAAAAAGAGCCTTGTGTTATGAAACCTCTGGTAAAGATAATGATGGCGATCGGCAGATCAACTGAGAAGTGATCAGATGGATTGGAAACTGTTGAAAAGGCCTTGAGTATTACTATACAGATTAAATAATAACTAGCGACAGTTGAAATATTGTTCTGTTTAATGACACCACAAGAGCATGTTGATAGTCTTAGAAGAAACCTGCTACATTTTTCCATTAGTAGCAAGGGATATTTTAAATGCACTACCCGACAGACAGGATAGCACATAACCAGTCATGGAACAAGAAATATCCTAATGGGGCCCACTGATGAGGATCGATCTTAGACCAACCACACATCAAGCGAGTGCTTTACCATTGGGCTACACTACATTTTAAATACACCATCCCACAGACAGGATAGTACATACCACAACCTTTGATATACAACTGGATGGAACGAGAATTAGCCTAATGGGCCCACCGACGAGGATCGATCCTAGACCGACCGCAAATCAGGCGAACGCCTTACCACTGGGCTATGTCCTGCCCTAACCAGGGATACCACATTATTAGTAACCCAGCCACCACAGCTTCGGTGGTGTCGTGGTTAAGCCATCAGACATAAGGCTGGTAGGTACTGGGTTCGCAGTCCGGTACCGGCTCCCACCCAGAGCAAGTTTTAATGACTCAATGGGTAGGTGTAAGACCACTACACCCTCTTCTCTCTCACTAACCACTAACAACTAACCCACTGTCCTGGACAGACAGCCTTGATGGCGTAGTGGTTAAGTTTTAACGACTCAATGAGTAGGTGTAAGACCACTACACCCTCTTCTCTCTCACTAACCACTAACAACTAACCCACTGTCCTGGACAGACAGCCTTGGTGGCGTAGTGGTTAAGTTTTAACGACTCAATAAGTAGGTGTAAGACCACTACACCCTCTTCTCTCTCACTAACCACTAACAACTAACCCACTGTCCTGGACAGACAGCCTTGATGGCGTAGTGGTTAAGTTTTAACGACTCAATGAGTAGGTGTAAGACCACTACACCCTCTTCTCTCTCACTAACCACTAACAACTAACCCACTGTCCTGGACAGACAGCCTTGGTGGCGTAGTGGTTAAGTTTTAACGACTCAATAAGTAGGTGTAAGACCACTACACCCTCTTCTCTCTCACTAACCACTAACAACTAACCCACTGTCCTGGACAGACAGCCTTGGTGGCGTAGTGGTTAAGTTTTAACGACTCAATGAGTAGGTGTAAGACCACTACACCCTCTTCTCTCTCACTAACCACTAACAACTAACCCACTGTCCTGGACAGACAGCCTTGGTGGCGTAGTGGTTAAGTTTTAACGACTCAATAAGTAGGTGTAAGACCACTACACCCTCTTCTCTCTCACTAACCACTAACAACTAACCCACTGTCCTGGACAGACAGCCTTGGTGGCGTAGTGGTTAAGTTTTAACGACGCAATGAGTAGGTGTAAGACCACTACACCCTCTTCTCTCTCACTAACCACTAACAACTAACCCACTGTCCTGGACAGACAGCCTTGGTGGCGTAGTGGTTAAGTTTTAATGACTCAATGAGTAGGTGTAAGACCACTACACCCTCTTCTCTCTCACTAACCACTAACAACTAACCCACTGTCCTGGACAGACAGCCTTGGTGGCATAGTGGTTAAGTTTTAACGACTCAATGAGTAGGTGTAAGACCACTACACTACACCCTCTTCTCTCTCACTAACCACTAACAACTAACCCACTGTCCTGGTAGCTGTTCTCTGTGCCCAGGACAGTATGCTTGAACTTAATTGGATATAAGCATGAAAATAACTTGAAATGAAGGAAAGAATGTAAGAAATGTTTTATTTAATGACTTACTCAACACATTTTATTTATGGCCATATGGCATCAAACATACAGTTAAGGAACACACAGATAATGGGAGGAAACCCGCTGTCGCCACGTCATGGGCTACTCTTTTAGATTAGCAGCAAGGGTTCTTTTAGATTAGCAGCAAGGGTTCTTTTACATGCACCATCCCACAGAGCAGGTAATACATACCACAGCCCTTGATATACCAGTCGTAGTGCACTGGCTGGAAAGAGAAATAGCCCAATGGGCCCACCGACGGGGATCGATCCCAGACCAACCGCGCATCGAGCGAGCGCTGTACCACTGGGCTACGTCCTGCCCTTGAAATGAAAATGGATGAAATGAATAGTGAACCCTTTGTCAATCATCATTTTTCTTTGGGCCCAGTGGTAAAGCGCTGCTTGATGCGCAGTCGGTTTGGGATCGATCCCCGTCAGTGGGCTATTTCTCGCTCCAGCCAGTGCACCATGACTGGTACATCAAAGACCGTGGTATATGCTATCCTGTCTATGGGATGGTGCATACAAAAGATCCCTTGCTGCCAATCAAAAAAAAGAGTAGCCCATGAAGTGGCGATAGTGGGTTTCCTCCTTCAATATCTGTGTGGTCCTTAACCATATGTCTGACGCCATATAACTGTAACTAAAATGTGTTGAGGGTGTCGTTAAATAAACCATTTCCTTCCTCTGCACGTACCACCCATCGCTTGATCCAGCCGTTGGTTTTCTCCTCGAGGAAGTTGAGATATCCTCTCCGGGACACCACCGGGCTAATTCGGACCTCCTCTACATCGGGGACATACATGGGCAGCTCCATGTCCGCGCGGATTCCCTTCAACGGCAGCGACATCTTCCTGTCGGCGGAGCCCTCCATCGATGATGATGACGACGACGACGACGATGTAGTCAGGTTATCACACGACTTGGACTGGCCAATTGGGGTGGAAGTGTTGGCAATGGTTCTACAAGGAAGAAAGGTATATTTATTCATTGGAAATCAGGTTATCACATGACTTGGACTGGCCAATCGGGGTGGAAGTGTTGGCAATGGTTCTGCAAGGAAGAAAGGTATATTTATTCATTGGAAATCAGGTTATCACATGACTTGGACTGACCAATCCGGGTGGAAGTGTTGGCAATGGTTCTGCAAGGAAGAAAGGTATATTTATTCATTGGAAATCAGGTTATCATATGACTTGGACTGGCCAATCGGGGTGGAAGTGTTGGCAATGGTTCTGCAAGGAAGAAAGGTATATTTATTCATTGGAAATCAGGTTTTCATATGACTTGGACTGACCAATCGGGGTGGAAGTGTTGGCAATGGTTCTGCAAGGAAGAAAGGTATATTTATTCATTGGAAATCAGGTTATCATATGACTTGGACTGACCAATCGGGGTGGAAGTGTTGGCAATGGTTCTGCAAGGAAGAAAGGTATATTTATTCATTGGAAATCAGGTTATCATATGACTTGGACTGACCAATCGGGGTGGAAGTGTTGGCAATGGTTCTGCAAGGAAGAAAGGTATATTTATTCATTGGAAATCAGGTTATCATATGACTTGGACTGGCCAATCGGGGTGGAAGTGTTGGCAATGGTTCTGCAAGGAAGAAAGGTATATTTATTCATTGGAAATCAGGTTATCATATGACTTGGACTGGCCAATCGGGGTGGAAGTGTTGGCAATGGTTCTGCAAGGAAGAAAGGTATATTTATTCATTGGAAATCAGGTTATCATATGACTTGGACTGACCAATCGGGGTGGAAGTGTTGGCAATGGTTCTGCAAGGAAGAAAGGTATATTTATTCATTGGAAATCAGGTTATCATATGACTTGGACTGGCCAATCGGGGTGGAAGTGTTGGCAAAAGTTCTGCAAGGAAGAAAGGTATATTTATTCATTGGAAATCAGGTTATCATATGACTTGGACTGACCAATCGGGGTGGAAGTGTTGGCAATGGTTCTGCAAGGAAGAAAGGTATATTTATTCATTGGAAATCAGGTTATCATATGACTTGGACTGGCCAATCGGGGTGGAAGTGTTGGCAATGGTTCTACAAGGTAGAAAGGTATATTTATTAATTGGAAATTTGTTAAACATTGTAGTTCAGTACTTAAAGGGGACAGTCCTAAGATTGAATGCGCATCAAGCAAGTGCATGACAACTGGGCTACATCCCGCCCTTAAAACTTCTCCATAAACATTTTAAAGGGACAGTCCAGAGTTTACAATCATTGTAAAATGTTTCCGACCAATAGAGCCTTTCTGACGACGTAACATACAAATTAAATACATTTTCTTATTTAAAATATCAGTGTCTGTATTTACAAGGTGTTTGTTGTTGTCCTGATGCTTGTAGTAGCCCAGACTGGATTGTACCTCCTAATAATTTTGTATGTACAAAAAAATATATATCACAAATTAAATTAAAACCTGAGTGCTACAAACATTAGTATATGACCGCAAACACATTCGATATACAGACACTGTTATTCTAAACAAGAAAATGTATTTAGTATGAAATAGCAGTCGCCAACAATCTTACAATGGCTGTCCCTTTAATCAAATGTAAAAATAAATATTGATTTATCGACATCCCAGCCCATTGTTTAATCAGCAATGAAGAAAGGAAAACAATATTTGTTTTATGACGCCCCAGTACATATTTAATCAGTGGCTATTGAGAAAGGAATGGAATGTTGGCTGTAGGAAAGGTATACGGAAAGGAAAGGAATGTTTGTTTATTGACACTGTTTAATCCGTGCTATTAGGAACAGAAAGGAATGTTTGTTTATTGACACAGTTTAATCCGTGCTATTAGGAACAGAAAGGAATGTTTGTTTATTGACACTGTTTAATCCGTGCTATTAGGAACAGAAAGGAATGTTTTTTTATTGACACTGTTTAATCCGTGCTATTAGGAACAGAAAGGAATGTTTGTTTATTGACATTGTTTAATCAGTGCTATTAGGAACAGAAAGGAATGTTTGTTTATTGACACTGTTTAATCCGTGCTATTAGGAACAGAAAGGAATGTTTGTTTATTGACACTGTTTAATCCGTGCTATTAGGAACAGAAAGGAATGTTTGTTTATTAACACTGTTTAATCAGTGCTATTAGGAACAGAAAGGAATGTTTGTTTATTGACATTGTTTAATCAGTGCTATTAGGAACAGAAAGGAATGTTTGTTTATGACTATTGATAGAGTATTTGAGAAATGAAAGGAATGATGGTTATAGGATAGGTATTAGAAAAGGTAAGGCATGTTTGTTTAATGACACCCCAGCTCATTGTTTAATCCACAGCTATTAGGAAAGGAAAGGAATGTGTGTTTAATGACACCTCAGCACATTGTTTAATCAACAGCTACATGTATTAGGAAAGGAAAGGAATGTTTGTTTAATGACACCTCAGCACATTATTTAATCAACAGCTACATGTATTAGGAAAGGAAAGGAATGTGTGTTTAATGACACCTCAGCACATTGTTTAATCAACAGCTACATGTATTAGGAAAGGAAAGGAATGTCTGTTTAATGACACCTCAGCACATTGTTTAATCAACAGCTACATGTATTAGGAAAGGAAAGGAATGTGTGTTTAATGACACCTCAGCACATTGTTTAATCAACAGCTACATGTATTAGGAAAGGAAAGGAATGTGTGTTTAATGACACCTCAGCACATTGTTTAATCAACAGCTACATGTATTAGGAAAGGAAAGGAATGTGTGTTTAATGACACCTCAGCACATTGTTTAATCAACAGCGACATGTATTAGGAAAGGAAAGGAATGTGTGTTTAATGACACCTCAGCACATTGTTTAATCAACAGCTACATGTATTAGGAAAGGAAAGGAATGTGTGTTTAATGACACCTCAGCACATTGTTTAATCAACAGCTACATGTATTAGGAAAGGAAAGGAATGTGTGTTTAATGACACCTCAGCACATTGTTTAATCAACAGCTACATGTATTAGGAAAGGAAAGGAATGTCTGTTTAATGACACCTCAGCACATTGTTTAATCAACAGCTACATGTATTAGGAAAGGAAAGGAATGTTTGTTTAATGACACCTCAGCACATTGTTTAATCAGCAGCTATTAGGAAAGGAAAGGAATGTTTGTTTAATGACATCTCAGCACATTGTCTAATCAACAGCTACATGTATTAGGAAAGGAAAGGAATGTCTGTTTAATGACACCTCAGCACATTGTTTAATCAACAGCTACATGTATTAGGAAAGGAAAGGAATGTTTGTTTAATGACACCTCAGCACATTGTTTAATCAGCAGCTATTAGGAAAGGAAAGGAATGTGTGTTTAATGACACCTCAGCACATTGTCTAATCAGTAGCTATTAGGAAAGGAAAGGAATGTCTGTTTAATGACACCCCAGCACATTGTCTAATCAGTAGCTATTAGGAAAGGAAAGGAATGTTTGTTTAATGACACCTCAGCACATTGTTTAATCAGTGGCTATTAGGAAAGGAAAGGAATGTCTGTTTAATGGTACCTCAGCACATTATTTAATCAGCAGCTATTAGGAAAGGAAAGGAATGTGTGTTTAATGACACCTCAGCACATTGTTTAATCAGTAGCTATTAGGAAAGGAAAGGAATGTGTGTTTAATGACACCCCAGCACATTGTTTAATTAGCAGCTATTAGGAAAGGAAAGGAATGTGTGTTTAATGATACCTCAGCACACTGTTTAATCAGTAGCTATTAGGAAAGGAAAGGAATGTTTATAGCCATGCACATAAGGTGATCTTAGCACTAAGACTGCTTCATAAAAACTGGGGCCTGCCTGAACAGCATCAGTACCAAAATATGGCCTGTCGGACAGACGTATGAAAAACAGAATAATGTATGCACTGACTTGAAGCATTCTGCCACCATGGAGTTGGTCATACTAAGGCCAAGGTCGCTGCTCATGCCATCACTTTCGTCTGACGTCACCGTCGTCGTAGAACTCAGCATCGAGTCCGTCAGAGAGGTCTGGAAAAAACAAGCATCATGAGAGTACACTGTTAAAGCAATACATGTGCACTATCAAACCCAATTTTAGTATTGTTTTAATCTCCTAAATTTAAGGGACATAACTTTGTAAAAAGTGGGTAAATTACCATGAAAAATAAACTTGATCAGTTACAGCATGTGATAAAGAAATATATCATGAAATGTCATCTCAATATCTTCAGGCATTGCAAAACAAAAGTGTGGAAAACTAATTTTTAAATCTCCCAAGTTCAAAGGCCATAACTCCATCAAAAATGGGTAAATCGCCACAAAAGTCAACTTGACCCCAGGAAGATTGTAAACCATGTGGCCCCCTCATTATCAATCTATCCCCCCTCCCCCCCACCCCCCCGTGTTAAAAACCAAAAGGAAATCAAGTGAGGAATGCATTCTTCGAGTAAACTAAACTTGGTATTTGTTATTCAACCAGTTTGATTACATATTTCAAGGTAGTCCAGCTACAATGTAGGCATTAGCCCTTTGACAAGATGATTTGTTTGATTCAAACTGAATCCACAGCCACAGTATTTTTATTAGTTTACGGAGACAGTCCACAGCCTAAGAGATGCACTAGCTAGGAAGAAAACTTAAACCAGGATCAGCATAGGGAGACGACAACCAGTTGCACCACTGCCGGTGGCTGGCCTTTCTACAATGCAGGCCCTCTCTCATCCTGCGAAGACAGCTTGTACTCATGTCTACGCATCGATCCGCCAGCCAGTTTACTTATACTTGGTTTTATTTAACAACACCATTGGAACACACCGATTTATTGATCATCAGCTATTGGATGTCAAATATTTGATCATTCTGACATAATTGTAATCCTAATGGACACCTGCTATATGTTGCAATGACAGCAAGAGATATTTCATAATATGCACTTTTCCTCAGGCAAGGCAGAACTGAGAACAAGATGTTTGTTTTGTTTACGACACCACTAGAGCACACTGATTTATTAATCGACTATTGGATGTCAAACATATGGTCATTTTGACAGTCATAGAGAAAACCCACATTTTTTCCATTAGTAGCAAGGGATCTTCTATATGCATCATCCCACAGACAGGATAGTACATACCACGGCCTTTGATATACCAGTCGTGGTGCACTGGTTGGGACGAGAAACAGCCCAATGGGCCCAATGACAGGGATCGATCCCAAACCGACCGTGCATCAAGCGAGCGCCTTACCACTGGGATACGTCCCACCCCCAGGCAGAACTAATAATGGTGTTATTATATACCAGTCGTATGGCACTGATTAGTACGGGGAAACCCAGGCAGATAATGGGTGCACTGACTGACATCACACATACAATCACAAATCATCACAAGCATGCGTTCTGCCGATTGTATTAGATTCACCCTACTCCAAGCCAGTTCAGTTATTGCCAACTCCAGCTCCATGGTGATTCACATACTAGTACACACATACTCCAAGATGCTGGCCATAGCAGCAGTTGGGGGCAATACTGATATGCAAACTGTGAATAACGTGCCCAGTATCTGGGCAATAACAGTAAATAGGCTATGTCAGAATGCAGCAAAGTATAACAACAGGGCTTCTAGAATGTTTTTATAAATTCACTAGCCATGGTATCAGTGATTTAAAAAATTTACTAGCAACGATCAATAATTCACTAGCCCCACTTTACTTTAAGTTAATACAGTTTCACTAAGGGGCCATCCATAATTTTCAACATTTTCACGAGCGTACAACTGTACACTTTTGACCACCCCCCTCCCCCCCTAAAAGCATACATCCCCAAATGAAAAATGTTGATCGACATTTTTCATTTTCCAAAAAAGTGTATGCTGGCCACTTAACCCCCTCCCCCCCGTGTACGGTTTGTACGCTCGTGAAAATGTTGAAAATTATGGATGGCCCCTAAATAATATTAGTAATAATCAAATATGTCACCTAAAGAAGGAGATACTATATAGAGCTTAAAAAAACTAACACTGAGGGGTTGGGGTGGGGGCAGGATATTCATATTTACAAAACTTAGACTTAATTACATTTAACCAAAAATATTCACCAATCGTCAGCATTGCGATAATTGTTATTTACTAGCCCAACATTGAATATCACTAGCCATGGGAGTGGGGCTACCATAATCTAGAAGCCTTGATAACAAGTATGCCATATCTTCTCAATACATCCTAACTATTGTGATACATATAAAATACTCAACGAACTTGCCTGTCATAACATTTTTATGAAACGAGTGAGCAATTTTGGTATCTGACTCGCGTTCGCTCATCAGATACCAACACTGTTCACAAGTTTCATAAAAATGGTATGACGGCAAACAAGTTTAGTATTTTACTTATTACAAACCAACTGCAAACAAGTCGCAATGCAGAAGTAAGCAGATGTCGAGACTACACGTTATTTTTCTGCGAATTATGTCAACAAGTGATCTACGCCACACGTAAACTTAAACAATGTCACAGTGAGCATCGAGACGTCATGAATGGAGCTTAAATTTTGGTGCGAAGCTTGCATTGCATTAAGTGTTAGCTAATGAGTTTTTAAAATTCACAGTAATGACTGAATTGTTGATCGGACCAGCAAAGATTGAGCTGAGAGAATGAGATTGACTTGATGCTAACATTTTATACATACATGTAGGGCCTTTGAGAAAAAAAGGAGTAGCAGGTCGACATCATTTTGGCTTCGTACACAACAGGCCCAAATATAACAGCCTATCTGATCACAATTTCAATTGATGGTCACACTTTTAAATTACAATATTTTGTACAAACACGGTTAGATACATTAATGATCTTTCAACAAAACATTTTCAACAGGAAAAAGGGTGAGTCATGCACCCAGTTTATTTTATTGCAGTGAGATGCAAAGTGACATCATTCGAATATTGACGTCATTCAAATAAAAAAAATTACCCCACCAGTCTGTGCATGCCAATATTACATTAGTTAGATACTGAGTAATTGTTATGACATGAGTAATATCTTACGCTGGTGTGTAATAATAAGGTGAGGAACAAATGTGGTATATAAGGCTGTAGTTGCAAACACTGGAAATCTATCCTTAATATCGTTTGCTGAAATGTTTTCTTGACTAAAAGACACCTGTTCAAGTGTCTGTATGGACGAGCTGATTGATGACAACCTCGATGTATTATTTTATCACCAAGGAAAATTTGCTTTGCCTTCTTCTGCCAAGACTACATTTTAATGAGACAGGGGAGGTTTAAGGGGTGGGTTTAAGACAAACCTTGACAGGGGGAGGTTTAAGGGGCGGGTATAAGACAAACCATGACAGGTTTCAGGGGTGGGTTTAAGACAAACCTTGACCGGGGGAGGTTTGAGGGGCGGGTTCCCTTGCAGGATGAGCCCAACACACTTGGTAAGGGAGGTTTGAGAGTAGGGTATGAGACAAACCTTGACCGGGGGAGGTTTGAGGGGCGGGTTCCCTTGCAGGATGAGCCTGACACACTTGGTAAGGGAGGTTTGAGAGAAGGGTATGAGACAAACCTTGACCGGGGGAGGTTTGAGGGGAGGATATGAGACAAACCTTGACAGGGGGAGGTTTGAGGGGCAGGTTCCCTTGCAGGATGAGCCTGACACACTTGGTAAGGGAGGTTTGAGAGTAGGTTATGAGACAAACCTTGACCGGGAGAGGTTTGAGGGGAGGGTATGAGACAAACTTTGACAGGGGGAGGTTTGAGGGGCGGGTTCCCTTGCAGGATGAGCCTGACACACTTGGTAAGGGAGGTTTGAGAGTAGGGTATGAGACAAACCTTGACCAGGGGAGGTTTGAGAGTAGGGTATGAGACAAACCTTGACCGGGGCAGGTTTGAGGGGAGGGTATGAGACAAACCTTGACAGGGGGAGGTTTGAGGGGAGGGTATGAGACACACTTGGTAAAGGAGGTTTGAGAGTAGGGTATGAGACAAACCTTGACCGGGGGAGGTTTGAGGGGAGGGTATGAGACAAACCGTGACAGGGGGAGGTTTGAGGGGAGGGTTTAAGACAAACCTTGACTGGGGGAGGTTTGAGGGTCGGGTATGAGACAAACCTTGACCGGGGGAGGTTTGAGGGGTGGGTTTAAGACAAACCGGGGGAGGTTTGAGGGGTGGGTATGAGACAAACCGTGACTGGGGGAGGTTTGACGACTGGGTTTAAGACAAACCTTGACCGGGGGAGGTTTGAGGGGTGGGTTGCCCTGCAGGATGAGGCGGACACACTTGGCGGCGAGCTCCTTGTCGGGGTCTCCGTCCGTCTTGAGCTCGTACACGAAGTCCTGGATCCGCGCGATCTCCTTCTCCTTGATGTCGACATCCTTCGGGTTCTCGTCACCCTTCAGCTCTGAAACAACAACAACAAACATCAGGTATGTGCATAACACACACACACACACACATAAACACACACACAAAAACGTGCACATTCACTCACACACACACATTCACACTCATACAGTCACACACACACACACGTGCACACATTCACACTCATGCAGTCACACACACACATGTGCACACATTCACACACACACGTGCACACATTTACATTCATACAGTCACACACACACACAAATACGTGCACACATTCACTCATACAGTCACACACACACACACACACACACTTGCACACGTTCACTCATACAGTCACACACACACACACACACGCACCCATTCACACACACACACACACATACATTTACACTAATAGTCACACACACACACGTGCACACATTCACACTCATACAGTCACACACACACATGTTCACACATACACACACACACACACACAAGTACACACATACATACATACATACACGTATATACATACAAACACATGCACATAAACACACACAAACATACACACACACACTTGTGCATAAACACAAACACACATTCACAAAGACACTTGTGCACACACACACACACACACACACCTGCAAGCACACAAACACACACACACGCACACACACCTGCAAGCACACACACACCTGCAAGCATACAAACACACACACACACACAAACACACACATACACACACCTGCAAGCACACATACATACACACACACCTGCAAGCACACAGACATACACACACACCTGCAAGCACACAAACACACACATACACACAAACACACACACACACACCTGCAAGCACACAAACACAAACACACACACACCTGCAAGCACACAAACACAAACACACACACACACACACACACACAAACACACACACACCTGCAAGCACACAAACACACACACACCTGCAAGCACACAAACACACACACACACACAAACACACACACATGCAAGCACTCACACACTCACAAAGACACTAGTGCACACACACACTCACAAACGCACACATGCACACTCACATACAAACACACACTCACAAATGTGCACATGCACTCACACACACACACTAACAAACATGCACATGCACACACACACACACACACACACACACACACACACACACACACACACACACACATACACACATACACACACACACACACAGATACACACACATACAGATACACACACATACACAAACGCACACTCATACATGTATGCATGCAAGTGCATACAGACACACATGAGCATACACATACATGTGTTTACTGTAACTTGGGAAAAAAATTCACATGAATTGCTTCAAACCTCAAAACTTAAAAGCTATATTTGTAACTTCGTCCCTATATCAGATGATGATAGAGAAATACAAATTGTGGAGATTGCACCTTTAAGTTCCTCAGAAAACTATTGTAATGTGGATCCTATATCTGAACATGATAGAGAAATACAAATTGTGGAGATTGCACCTGTAAGTTCCTCAGAAAACTATTGTAATGTGGATCCTATATCTGATCATGATAGAGAAATACAAATTATGGAGGTGCACCTTTAAGTTTGTCAGAAAACTATTGTAATGTGGTCCCTACATCCGACCATGATAGAGAAATACAAACTGTGGAGGGTGCATCTTTAAGTTCCTCACAACACTATTGTAATGTGGATCCTACATCCGACCATGATAGACAAATACAAATTGTGGAGATTGCACCTTTAAGTTCATCAGAAAACTATTGTAATGTGGAACCTATATCTGATCATGATGGAGAAATACAAATTGTGGAGGGTGCACCTTTAAGTTCCTCAGAAACCTATTGTAATGTGGATCCTATATCTGATCATGATAGAGAAATACAAATTGTGGAGGGTGCACCTTTAAGTTCCTCAGAAAACTATTGTAATGTGGATCCTATATCTGATCATGATAGAGAAATACAAATTGTGGAGTGTGCACCTTTAAGCTCCTCCTGTTTGGCTCGCTGATCCCGAGCCTTGGCCTGCGAGTTGACTACGTCCTTGTCCAGTTTGCTCAGTTCCAGCATCTTGTTCTGTTCCGCAAGCTTCTCTCGCAGCAGCAGAATGTGACGAGCCTTTTCAACCTGGATAACACAGAACACATTATTCATATCTTTAGTATATTACCCACTTTCGTTTTTAATTTTTATACATAGCATACCATATTTGGTATTAAATTTATATAGGTGGGACGTAGCCTACTGCTACCTATAAACGAGGCCTTCAGATACTATTTGGTGTACTGCTACCTATAAACAAAGCCTCCAGATACTATTTGGTGTACTGTTACCTATAAATGAAGCCTCCAGATAAAACTTGGTGTACTGCTATAAATGAAGCCTCCAGATACTATTTGGTGTACTTCTACCTATAAACGAAGCCTCCAGATACTCTTTGGTGTACTGCTTCTGTAAATGAAGCCTTTCAGATACTATTTGGTGTACTTCTACCTATAAACGAGGCCCTCAGATACTATTTGGTGTA
The DNA here is from genome assembly GCF_016097555.1 of Gigantopelta aegis. NCBI lineage: Eukaryota > Metazoa > Mollusca > Gastropoda > Neomphalida > Peltospiridae > Gigantopelta > Gigantopelta aegis. The sequence goes on along the minus strand of NC_054713.1, from coordinate 39,222,100 downwards.
CTGCTACCTATAAACAAAGCCTCCAGATACTATTTGGTGTACTGTTACCTATAAATGAAGCCTCCAGATACTACTTGGTGTACTGCTATAAATGAAGCCTCCAGATACTATTTGGTGTACTTCTACCTATAAACGAAGCCTCCAGATACTATTTGGTGTAATGCTATCTATAAATGAAGCCTCCATTTACTATTTGGTGTACTGCTACCTATAAATGAAGCATCCAGATACTATTTGGTGTACTGCTACCTATAAATGAGGCCTCCAGATACTATTTGGTGTCCTGCTACCTATAAATGAAGCCTCCAGATACTATTTGGAGTACTGCTACCTATAAACGAAGCCTCCAGATACTATTTGGTGTACTGCTACCTATAAACAAAGCCTCCATTTACTATTTGGTTTACTGCTACCTATAAACAAGGCCTTCAGATACTATTTGGTGTTCTGCTACCTATAAATCAAGCCTCCAGATACTATTTGGTGTACTGCTACCTATAAAAGAAGCCTCCAGATACTATTTGGTGTATTGCTACCTATAAACAAAGCCTCCAGATACTATTTGGTGTTCTGCTACCTATAAACAATACCTACCAGCTGCAGTCGGGCGAACTTGTGGCACCATGTTTCAACCGTTTCTCAACCGAAATAGTACAACAAATGGACACACAAACCAAAAATGTAAAACCTACTAAATGTACTCGCTACATCCCTATTGAAGTACAATGTACTTGCATCATTATTAACAAAATAAGTCTTCCAACGACAGCATAGAAGATTTGTCCGCCATTTTAAATTTGCTAAATAGAGGGAAGCAGCTCGCCCTGCACACTAAGACAAGACTAAATGTGCTCCCTGCATTATATGTAAGGCACCTGATGCAGGTCTGTAAATTAGTCACACGTTCTCCATTCTTTTGCCCTTCTTATCTTTTCTTGGAATAAAAGCAGACGTTGAAGTTTGTTGTTTAACGACACCACTAGATCACATTGATTTATTCATCTATGATATAGGCTATTGGATGTAAACAAAATGGGTAATTCTGGGACATAGTCTTAGAATGGAAAGCCACTTCATTTTTCCATTGGTATCAAGGGGTGTTTTATATGCAACATTGTAGCAGTCAAAAATGTCCACCTAGGTGCGTATAGCATCGGTAACATTAGGCCTAATTTTTAAAAATCCAACAAACTTTAACTTTCGGCCGAACCGTTCAAAATAAGCGTTCAAACTAAAAAAAAGAAGAAGTTAATAATAATAATAAATCGGACATAACAAAAACAATTGTTTTAACTTTTTGGTTTTAATTCTCCTAGTGAGAAATGTTTTAAATTTCAGCGCCAAGTTGTAAGTGAGAAACCCACCTTCCTATACCCCTTTTTCCTGTCATTCTGACTTTTAAAGTGCCAGTCATTAAACACGTATTTTGCTATATTTTAGTACCTATATATCACGTTTACAAGGTATATGAATCCTACAAAACTTTAAAAAGAACTGACAAGCCGTGTTTTATATATTCGTAATAATTGATCGCATTTTAGCCCTCTGGAAAAAAACACAAACACACTCGAAGCGACACACCCAGTTACGTAATGACGTGTGACATCACAACAGCGCTTGGCTAGTCCACGGCAATGAAAGAAAGAGGACGATACCAACCGCTTTGGAGACGTATCGACTCATGTGCATGTTCGGCCCCAAGCCAACACGTGGGACCAGAATGCGAAAAATCAGTGTACTAAACCATTACATTTTTTTTTTTGTGATACCGATATGTGGATACTGTTTGACATATTCTGCAATAATGAATAATTGCATCGTGTAATGGATGCACAAACACTGCTGTAAAAGGTATTAGAACTATAGTTCGTCCCACACCGAATGCCTTTTTTCATATTATGGAATTTACTACAAGTTAGTTATTTCTGAGCCGATTGACTTATAGATACTATTTGGTGTGCTGCTACCTATAAATGAAGCCTCCAGATACTACTTGGTGTACTGCTACCTACAAATAATACCTACCAGCTGCAGTCTGGTGAGTTTCTCCAGCTCCCACTGGTGGTCAACGAGCAGTGAGTCACCGCGAGGGCGCCACCCGTTCAGATTCTCCTCGCCACGCACGTATGTTGACGATGTGTCCAACACTCGCCGCTGTCGACGCTGCACACCTATACAGTAAATAAATTAACATATTAGAGGAAAGGAATGTTTGTTAAATGAAAGTGAAAGTTTGTTTTGTTTAACAACACCACTAGAGCAATTGATCTGTTAACCATTGGCTATTGGATGTCAAATATTTCGTAATTTTGACACAGAAACAGTGGTTGCAGGGTAAGGAAGGAAGAAAATGTTTTATTTCACGATGCACTCAACACATTTTATTTACAATTAAATGGCATCAAACATATGGTTAAGGACCACATAGATATTGAGAGAGGAAATCCGCTGTTGCCACTTCATGGGCTACTCTTTTCCATTAGCAGCAAGGGATATTTTATATGCACCACCCCACAGACAGGATAGCACATACCACGGCCTTTGATATACCAGTCGTGGTGCACTGGTTGGAACGAGAAATAGCCCAATGGGCCCACCGACGGGGATTGATCTCAGACCGACCGCTAATCAAGCAAGCACTTTACCACTGGGCTACGTCCTGCCCCGTTACAGGATAAATAAACATTTCACCCACCTGGACTGCTGGATTCCGAGAACTTGCGCAGGAACAGTTCATATATGGCCGACACACGGTTGCAGTCGACGGTTTTGGCGGGACCGAACAAGTTACGAAGAGCCCTGAAATGAGTACTGGTTTGCCAAAGAAAGAAACCTGTTAGTGCACACCACCACCACCATGACAACAACTACACCTACACACCAATACATGTGGCAAGTCCTTCATGTAAGCACAGCTTAATCTAGACAGTATTCGACAAATGTTTCACAAAGTCACTAGCCCTTACAGAAGCTTAGGCAGTGCCCTACATATTATATAGGGAATAACTGGTTACTGTCTTCAGATATCGGCTTTATCCTGCAACGGTTAGAATGGCCATCGACCTGAGCAGGATAAAGCCGATATCTGAAGACCGTAACAATTTATTTCTTTTATCCTGCAATCCTACAGGAATAGTCGGAAAATCATTATTTATTCTATTTTTGTGTATGCAAATCGAGTATCATCAACCTAGCAAGGCTTTTGCTACATGACATCATACAAGATACATGATGTCATTCATGCCAACTACATTCTGTCACATTCTAAAAGCATTAGTAAACTCTATTTTATAAATAAATATATACATTTTGTATTGTTATCGCAAACCTAAAAGTTATTTGTATTTACTGTACTTAAACAAAGGATTTAAAAAGAGTATGTTTATTGAAAATCTAGCCCGAAATACTCGAGTCGAGTCGAGCTTATGTCACGTGACCAATTTTTTGGTCAGTGACCGAAACTATAGAGATTTATCTAGTCATCATATCTTGCCACTATATACAGTGATTGTGGGATAAATAGTACTATAGTTGATAATTTTCACTAGCCCAGACCAAAAATTCACTAGCCAGGACTGGGGGCTGGTGGATTTGTTGAGCCCTGCTTTAGATCTCACAACAGAGATTTTTTCTATTCTGAGCACACCAAGGTTTTTTTTAATGCTGTATTGTTACTAATAACTGGTAAAGGCTTTTACATATTCGGAAATGCATTTCAAATTATTTTAATCTAATTACGGCTTAACGTTTCATTGATTTTGAGGTGAAATATTTTTAGGTTAGCATGTTTGTACTTGTACTAATTTGGGCTTGCAAATTTTGGACACAACTTTTATCGCCTGAGCCTGAGCCTGAGCCTGAGCCATCGCCTGAGCCTGAGCCATCGCCTGAGCCTGAGCCTGAGCCATCGCCTGAGCCTGAGCCATCGCCTGAGCCTGAGCCATCGCCTGAGCCTGAGCCATCGCCTGAGCCTGAGCCATCGCCTGAGCCATCGCCATCGCCTGAGCCTGAGCCTGAGCCATCGCCTGAGCCTGAGCCATCGCCTGAGCCATCGCCTGAGCCATCGCCTGAGCCATCGCCTGAGCCTGAGCCATCGCCTGAGCCTGAGCCTGAACCATCGCCTGAGCCTGAGCCTGAGCCATCGCCTGAGCCATCGCCTGAGCCTGAGCCTGAGCCTGAGCCTGAGCCTGAGCCGTGGTGCAATCTAAAGACCTGGTAAGATCACATAATAATGAAATACTGTGTTAGAATCACCAGTTCCTAGTACTACTGTGAAATAGCTTTTCTTTCGAGGTGAACTAATTTTCATGTCATGTACATGTATACATATAAAAGAAATTTATGATATTACCTTTTTGATCCACAAATGTAAGTACTCAAAGTAATGTGTGTTTTTAGCAAAAACACAAAAGTTTAAGCCCATGAAAATAAACAGCATCACATTTTAAATCTAACACTGTCCGGAATGGATCGGTTATAGCCAGAAATGTTTATATTAATGACACCTCAGCACATTATAAAATCAGAGGCTGTTGGCAAATAAATTAAGGCTGAGGGGAATTAATGGAAAAAATTAATTTAACGAAAACTCAACACTTTATAGGTATGTAATCGACAGATACTTAGTTTCTAAAACAGGAAATGTTTTACCAACAGACTCAACACATTTTATTTACGGTTATATGGTGTCAGAAGTGTCTAAAGAATGGCAAATCATTAAAAGGATTTAATTTAATCACACCCCAGCATATTGCAAAATTAGTAGCTGTTGTTTGTAAAACAAAATTGCAAATAAATGAAAATTAAATATTTCTTTTAATAATACCTCAGCACATTGTTAAATGAGCAGCTTTTAGGTATCAAATACTGACTGTTTGTGGAGGTGTTACTTCTTAGAAAGTTCTTGGGAGGGCGAAGGGGGCTGCATGTGGCATGTTTTTCAATTCAGGCTTCAGAAAATTGTGAGAGCGATAGTTTCATTCGCATCGCATCGCATCACTCGCGTAAATATAGCTTGCATAACATTTTTCGTTCGCGCATTGAATTTATGACATCATTTACATGTTCATGACAGGTTACCTAAAAACGCAATGGGTTACCTGAATTTGTTTTTGCGTAACTCATAAATGGTTCATTCTCAGAGGCCTTGAATTTTAGCTTTCTAAACTGGTAACTGTTACATGGAGGACTTGCCGAAAAGGGCGTGTCTGCACAACCCACTGATCAGTTCACAACACTTTGCACCGAGTTGAACAAGATTCAACACAGACAGACAAATCGGGTGTAACCATATACCGGCGAAAAGAGAGCTGCAACAAGGTCTTAAGGAGTTGTGTCCCCTGTTTTGTCTTTTTGTACATTGTTTATAAGATATAATTAATTGTTTGGATTGAGATACCAGCTAAATACAGTGGAACTCCTCTAAAGCAGACACCCTTGGGACCAAAGGAAGGAAATGTTTTATTTAACGACGCACTGAGCACATTTCTTTTAATTTACAGTTATATGGTGTCTGACATATAGTAATGGACCATACAGATATTGAGAGAGGAAACCTGCTATCGCTACTTCATGGGCTACTCTTTTCAATTAGCAGCAAAGGATCTTTTATATTCACCATTTCACAGACAGTACATACCACGGCCTTTGTTATACCAGTTGTGGAGCACTGGCCAGAACGAGAAATAGCCCAATGGGTCCACCAACAGGAATCGATCTAGGTATTGCACATCAGGCGAGCGCTATACCACTGAGCTATGTCCAATTTTGAGAGAATTCCGGTTTACAGAGGGTCCAGTTTTGAGAGGTTTTACTGTACTATTAAAGGAAGGTAAATAATTTTGTATCATGTAAACAGAAATCAATTTAACAAGAAAGAATACTTGAATTATATTTTAATTTAAAAACTTAATTTTAATCATGGAGGATAAACGAGGTACTATGTACAGTGAAAACGGTCAAAACCGGACCGTGGACAAACCAGAACCCTGTTAAAACTCAGCCAAGTTTAATGGTCCAAAATTTTCTCAACTGAAAAACGTGACCCTCTAAACACGAGATCCTGTGTAAATGTGATAAATAACAGGTCCACGGCATGATCCGGTTTAGACAGGTTTCACTGGGTTATCAAGTTTGAGGTCAGAGGGAAAAGAGTTTTATTTGTCATAAGCTTTAATGAAATATTTCTTTATAAACTTTTACTAAACAACATACACAACAATGGGAAGTAAGCATTACATGCTACTATACATCAAGATGGATGGATGGATGGATGGATGGATGGATGGATGGATGGATGGATGGATGGATGGATGGATGGATGGAAGGATGGATGGATGGAAGGATGGATGGATGGAAGGATGGATGGACGGTTGCATGATTGGCTGGATGATTGGATGGAATGGATGAACATATGAATGGATGGATGAACAGATAAATAATGGGAAATGAGATGGACTATGCACTATGACAGATCAGAAGAACATGAAATCATTCTAGTTTACAGATCACTAGTTTAATGCTAGTGGAATCTTCAGGGCATCATTTACATGAATATATCAAGTGCAGGACTATACTCTACCAGCAAAGTGTTAAGACACCAATCAGCAAAGCTGTAGCAACAACAACATGCAAGCTGTCTACTAATAGGCTCAATCAAGTCACATGACTACAGAGAACAACCAATGGTATGTCTTTTTCTTAAAATAATTTTTTGAAACTTGTATGAGTACTGATTTGTAAAAAAAAGAAGATATAATATAAACATACATGTTGTACTTTTATATGAATTTTTTTTACACTAAAACAATTTTTGTTTCTTTCTTTTTGTAAAATTATATAGAAAGAGAAAGACATACTTTTATTACAAGTAAATAATAATAAGTATATTTGTGGGGGGGTGGGGGGTGGAGTGGAGTTGTTGGGTTGTTGTTGTTTTTTTGTTGTATGTGTGTGTGTTTTGTTTTCAACAATTAAACAATTTAAAGGTTGTCAAAAAGAGAATACTTAAATTACTTAATGGCACAGACCCTAGTTTCAGCCCGTAAAAATGGACAATAAATTTACTTCATCTACAAACCTGCAAAACACATCTGGATAAAGTTATAGCACAAAGAAGCTAAAGTCTGTGGTGTTTAAACAGGGAAATACCATCTAAAAATAACTAGAGCTTGTCTCAATAACAACTGTTTTTCAGGCGAATGTGCGTTTTTAGAATTATGAAAAGAATGCATTTTAGGGTAATGCAAAAACCTGGGTGACCAGAGTCACTTCAGGTGTAAGAAAATGAATATTCTAAACAATAAAAATGTAAGTACTTGTAATTTAAATTAAATTTAAAAATTAATTAAGACGGCTTTAATAGTAAAAACTATGTCGTAGCGTTTAAACGCTAGGGTCTGTCACTTTAACAATGACAAAACAATGTTGTTACTGCATTCAAAAGAGACAAGATACACTTGGCAGACGGATAGATGTCATGCGTAAGACTTGAAATATTTATAGACCAAACTGTAAAAGTGGATTACATGACACGTGGAAACTAAAAGGTGGTATGTGTATGTGTATGTGTGTAGTGTGTCTCTGTTGTGTCTGTGTGTGTGTATATGTGTGTATGTATGTGTATGTATGTGCATATATGTGCATAAATGTATGTGTATGTATGTGCATATATGTGTATGTATGTGTATATGTGTATGTATGTGTGTGTGTATGTGTGTTTGAGTGGCTGTGTGCGTGTGTGTGTGTGTGTGTGTGTGTGTGTATGTATGTATGTATGTATGTATTGATGTATGAATATCTATATATTGTATGTATGTCGAGGTTGACTATTACATACATAGATATTAACGCACTGGCGCAGGGGATAATTAAATCCTTTCTGGCCTCACAAAGTGTCCCATGCCGTTGCTGGGACTCAAACTTGTGGCACCGATTCGCCCGCAAATTGCAAGGCTAACCACGATACGCTCTGAGCTATCGAAACTTCCATAAAAAGGAAGCTCTTTAACTCAACCATATGCATGGGGCCTACAATCTACGCGGTCGATCCTGCTTACGTGCATGAAACAGTGGGCAGACCTGGCACTGGCTAGTATGTATTGATGTATGAATATGTATGTATGTATGTATGTATGTATGTATGTATGTATGTATGTATGAATGTGTGTATGTGTGTATGTATGTGTATAAGTATGTGTGTATGTGTGTATGTATGTTTGTGTTTGAGCCTGTGAGAAAAAAGGGGGAGAGAGGAGGCAGGAAGGCAGATAGGGGGAGCAGAGACAGAGCGAAACAGACACAGCATCATGTCATGTGGTATGTAGGACCTAGCTCTTGTTGCTATGGAAACATACCTGGGTGCGGAAATCTTTGTATCTCTCGAGTGAACAATGAGAGTAAGATCTTTTGTGATGCAAGCTGGCTGTGCAGAGTTATCCACCTTGAAAATAAAAAACCTTTAATTATTAAATCATAATTCATTTTAATCCTAATTTCATTTATAATTATTTGTAACGTTCAAAATCAAGATAGTTGAGGTCTGTAATATTTAATTATTATATATAAATGAAACACAAATAAACTTTAAAATGCATAATGTACATCTAGTTGTGAGTCCCTCTCATGCAACAAGAGTAGCCATTGTTTTACATTTTGTTTGGTAAATTCCTCCCAATCATGGCAATGGGTTGCTTAAATTACCAAAGACATCAGAACACAATGTAAAATGACTTAGGTGGTTGAATCCAGAATCTTTTTTAAAAGTAGGGAGTTTCTATGAGGGTTGTTTTTTTAATCAATGAACAAGAACATGGAAGTTAAATGGAAGAAAAATTGTGAATTTAGGAAATATTTTATATGTTTTTCTTCTGAATATTTTCTTTTCTTAAACCGGACACACATGGGATGAAGCAAAAAGTCTCGTTTTGAAGGGCATCCCTTTTAGAGAGGCTATGTTCTATTCTGATATTTAAAACGTCCAGTTTTGATGGAATTCCTGTTCACAGAGGACCCGGTTTTGAGGGGTTTCACTGTTTTATAAAGTTTGTTTTGTTTTAACGACACCACTAGAGCACATTGATTAATTAACCATCGGCTATTGGGTAGTCATCAGAGGAAACCCACTACATTTACTCCATTAACAGCAAGGGATCTTTTATATGCACTTTCCCAGACAGGATTGCACATACCACAACCTTTGACCAGTTGTGGTGCACTGGTTGGAACAAGAAAAACCCCAATCAGATGAATGGATCCACTGATGTGGTTTGATCCTGTGATGCAAGCACCTTAGTCGAGTGCTCAACCGAGCTAAATCTCGCCCCAAAGAAAGAAAGAAAGAAATGTTTTATTTAACGACGCACTCAACACATTTTATTTACGGTTATATGGTGTCAGACATATGGTTAAGGACCACACAGATATTGAGAGAGAAAACCCGCTGTCACCACTTCATAGACTACTCTTTCCGATTAGCAGCAAGGGATCTTTTATATTCACCATCCCACAAACAGGATAGTACATACCACAGCCTTTGATATACCAGTCATGGTGCACTGGCTGGAACGATAAATAGCCGAATGGGCCACCGACAGGGATCAATTCCACACTGACCGCGCATCGAGCGAATGCTGTACCACTGGGCTATGTCCCCCCACCCCTAAGAAGTAAAATAAAGTAAACCTACCTCGAGATAGGCCGACAGAGTCATGTAGACTCGCTCGCCGCACTGAGTGACGCGGTTCAGGAGAGTCGAGTCATGGAGAGAGCTGTACCACTGGGCTACGTCCCCCCACCCCTAAGAAGTAAAATAAAGTAAACCTACCTCGAGATAGGCCGACAGAGTCATGTAGACTCGCTCGCCGCACTGAGTGACACGGTTCAGGAGAGTCGAGTCATGGAGAGAGCTGTCCCACGCAGCCTCGAATTGAAAAAACACCCTGAAACAACAAATCACAATATCACTCAGTTATCCCACAATGTACTGCACTCAACAAGTCATACACTTTGTTCTAAAAACAATAACTGTTCGTTACAGTTTGTGAGTTAAAAGTAAAACGATCTACCTGTCATCATTCTGGTACTGGAGGAAATGAGCTGGGAAGAGTCCAAGGGAGAGAACTGTCATTTCTCCATCGAAATCATGATACTCCAGTGTGTTCCGGATTCGACCTGTCAATAAATAATAATTTGTTGTTAATTAATTTTTATTTGCATTAATAAAAAATTAAAAAATGAATTAAAAATATAAAAATGAATGAAAACTTTAACAATTAATGAAAAACTAAAAATTAAAAACATTTTAACTGTCATTAATTTTTTTACATTTGTGAACAATGCACCAAGATGAACATTCACAAGTGCAATGATGACCCAAGTACACTGATCTCTGTGCTTACAGTCTGTGACAAATATGAGCTAACTGTGAAAACTTTATCTAGAACTTTCCACAGAAGTTGATACTGTTATTGTTGGATTCACTGCTGTTAATACCATCTGAAAAGTAACACTTATAACTCTATTTCCAATTTGGTCACGGTTCAACAAAATCACTGCCATGGTTGCTGGAAGAGTAATATATTTATCATCCATTAAAAGCTTTTGTTGGCAATATAATTTGCAATATCTCCTGCAATATTCTCCTAGGAGATATCACTTCTTTTGTTACATCACTGTGTATGTTTTAGCACTAAACCTATCATTAGTGATGTCATGCCAATGTCGTTCTGCTAGGTAACGAGTCTACCGCTGCCAAATATAGCGACATTCAACCCACATTACTGACATTGTTTACAATTGTCGCAAATGAAAAGAATGATAATGGATGATAAAAGGAATATCTTCCTCCTGTCTTGTGATAACGCTATCGCCACTGTCAGACAAGTAATACTTACTTCTCACCTAATTTTCTACTTCGTAATGGCAAGATAAAAAGCTTACTCAGTGAAAATGGCAAAAAACTAAAAAACTAAAACAAAGCGTTCGCCATGATCAAAATCTAGTCGACCTGGAGCCCATTTCACAAAGCATTGTAAGTTTACGTCTGCAACTAGCGGTTACACCGGTCAAACGTTTACACCGGTTTAGCATCTATTTCAAGCAGAAAATGACACCATTACGGAGATGAAGCATTTTAAGGGCAAAACAAATTTAAATATGTGTACTTCAAATTATATTAGTGTACTGTTAGTGAGTGCGTAATAAAGAGTTGTAGTTTAGTCGTAGATTTACGTTTATGTGTACAACTAGGCTTACAATGTTTTGTGAAACTGGACCCTGAAGACCACTCTCTTGAAATGGAGCTAGGCGAGGCATTAAACATATCAAGTAAAGTGTATTGAATTTTTATTGCAAAGCAATCAACTGAAAGACATGGCCCTTTATTGCAGTAATCTGTTATAGGCTTTTTTCTTTATTTTTCAAAGCAATCAACTGAAAGACATGGCCCTTTATTGCAGTAATCTGTTATAGGCTTTTTTCTTTATGTTTCAAAGCAATCAACTGAAAGACATGGCCCTTTATTACAGTAATCTGTTATAGGCTTTTTTCTCTTTCTTTCAAAGCAATCAACTGAAAGACATGGCCCTTCATTGCAGTAATCTGTTATAGGCTTTTTTCTCTTTCTTTCAAAGCAATCAACTGAAAGACATGGCCCTTTATTACAGTAATCTGTTATAGGCTTTTTTCTTTTTCTTTCAAAGCAATCAACTGAAAGACATGGCCCTTCATTGCAGTAATCTGTTATAGGCTTTTTTCTCTTTCTTTCAAAGCAATCAACTGAAAGACATGGCCCTTTATTGCAGTAATCTGTTATAGGCCTTTTTCTCTTTCTTTCAAAGCAATCAACTGAAAGACATGGCCCTTTATTGCAGTAATCTGTTATAGGCTTTTTTCTTTTTCTTTCAAAGCAATCAACTGAAAGACATGGCCCTTTATTGCAGTAATCTGTTATAGGCTTTTTTCTTTTTCTTTCAAAGCAATCAACTGAAAGACATGGCCCTTTATTACAGTAATCTGTTATAGGCTTTTTTCTCTTTCTTTCAAAGCAATCAACTGAAAGACATGGCCCTTTATTGCAGTAATCTGTTATAGGCTTTTTTCTTTTTCTTTCAAAGCAATCAACTGAAAGACATGGCCCTTTATTGCAGTAATCTGTTATAGGCTTTTTTCTTTTTTTTTCAAAGCAATCAACTGAAAGACATGGCCCTTTATTGCAGTAATCTGTTATAGGCTTTTTTCTCTTTCTTTCAAAGCAATCAACTGAAAGACATGGCCCTTTATTGCAGTAATCTGTTATAGGCTTTTTTCTTTTTCTTTCAAAGCAATCAACTGAAAGACATGGCCCTTTATTGCAGTAATCTGTTATAGGCTTTTTTCTTTTTTTTTCAAAGCAATCAACTGAAAGACATGGCCCTTTATTGCAGTAATCTGTTATAGGCTTTTTTCTTTATGTTTCAAAGCAATCAACTGAAAGACATGGCCCTTTATTACAGTAATCTGTTATAGGCTTTTTTCTCTTTCTTTCAAAGCAATCAACTGAAAGACATGGCCCTTTATTGCAGTAATCTGTTATAGGCTTTTTTCTCTTTCTTTCAAAGCAATCAACTGAAAGACATGGCCCTTTATTGCAGTAATCTGTTATAGGCTTTTTTCTTTTTTTTTCAAAGCAATCAACTGAAAGACATGGCCCTTTATTGCAGTAATCTGTTATAGGCTTTTTTCTCTTTCTTTCAAAGCAATCAACTGAAAGACATGGCCCTTTATTGCAGTAATCTGTTATAGGCTTTTTTCTTTTTCTTTCAAAGCAATCAACTGAAAGACATGGCCCTTTATTGCAGTAATCTGTTATAGGCTTTTTTCTTTTTCTTTCAAAGCAATCAACTGAAAGACATGGCCCTTTATTGCAGTAATCTGTTATAGGCTTTTTTCTTTTTTTTTCAAAGCAATCAACTGAAAGACATGGCCCTTTATTGCAGTAATCTGTTATAGGCCTTTTTCTCTTTTTTTTCAAAGCAATCAACTGAAAGACATGGCCCTTTATTGCAGTAATCTGTTATAGGCTTTTTTCTCTTTCTTTCAAAGCAATCAACTGAAAGACATGGCCCTTTATTGCAGTAATCTGTTATAGGCTTTTTTCTTTTTTTTTCAAAGCAATCAACTCACCAACAACGAGTTCCTTTACGTCCTTCCAGATGAGATCGGGCTGGTGTTCGTGCACAATGGTGATGCGAATTCGGCGCTGAATTCCTTGATGCAGCATAAACACGCCGTGAGTCGGCATGTCACTGATGTGATCAACCACAGCTGGAACATACCTGATGAAAAGAAAAAAATGAATGAAAGAAAGAAAGAAATGTTTTATTTAACGACGCACTTAACACATTTTTTATTTACGGTTATATTGTGTCAGACATATGGTTAAGGACCACACATATATTGAGAGAGGAAACCCGCTGTCAACACTTTGTGGGCTACTCTTTTCGATTAGCAGCAAGGGATCTTTTATATGCACCATCCCACAAATTTTCCATATTACCTAAATTCAAGGGCTATAACTGTGAAAAATGGGTAAATCACATTAAAAGTTAAATATGATCTGTAACAATACATAACACTCAATATCTTCCTGGCATTGTAAAACAAGGTCCGGAAATTTTGTTTTCCTATCTCCTAACTTCAAAAAAACCTAAAATTTGTTTTATTTAACAACGCCACTAAAGCACATTGATTTTTTTATCTTATCATCGGCTATTGGACGTCAAACATATGGTCATTCTGACACTGTTTTTTAAAGGAAACCCGCTGTCGTCACATAGGCTACTCTTTTACGACAGGCAGCAAGGGATATTTTATTTGCACTTCCCACAGGCAGGATAGCACAAACCATGGCCTTTGTTCAACCAGTTATGGATCACTGGTCGGTGCAAGTGGTTTACACCTACCCAATGAGCCTTGCGGAGCATTCACTCAGGGTTTGGAGTCTGTATCTGGATTAAAAATCCCATGCCTCGATTGGGATCCGAACCCAGTACCTACCAGCCTGTAGACTGATGGCCTAACCACGACGCAACCGAGGCCGGTTTTCTAAGTTCAAAGGCCGTAACAGTGAAAGAATGGGTAAATTGCCATCAAAGTCAAACATGATAAAGCTATACACAAAATGTCAGTTCAGCATCTCAAGGCACTGTGAAAAAACATCCGGAAAACTATATGTGGGATAGACAGACAGTCAGACAGACAGACAGATGGACAGTTTGTTTTGTTTAATGACACCACTAGAGCACATTGATTTATTAATCATCGGCTATTGGATGTCAAACATTTGGTAATTTTTACATATAGTCTCAGAGAGGAAACCCGCTACATTTTTCCATTAGCAGCAAGGGATCTTTTATTTGCACCATCCCACAGACAGGATAGCATATACCACGACATTTGATATACAATTAGTGGTGCACAGGCTGGGATGACAAATGACCGATGGAGATCAGTCCCAAATGGACTGCACATCAAGCGAGCGCTTTACCACTAGGCTACGTCCTGCCCCACAGATGGACAGAGATGAAACCTGTAGTCTCTTTATTAGTCCCTACCAGTCCAACTCGGAGAAAAAATGGGTAAATGACCATGAAAGTCAAACTTGATCTGTAACATTACCTAATAAAACTATACACAAAATTTCAACTCAATATTTCAAGGAATTGTGAAAAAAACATCAGGAAAACTATGTGGGACAGATGAATTGACAGACAGACAGACAGGACAGAGATGAAACCTACAGTCCCCTTCCAGTTGGACCAGTAGGGACTAATAAAGAGAAGATAACTACTTAATAATCACTTCTTATTGGAATATAATTCCAGTTCACTGCAAAAGATGAAATAATCAACATCAGCTGGGACATTTTTAAGCAAAAAAAAATCATTAATAAAGTGGAGACAACTCTAATATGATAATAATCTTTATCAAGGAAAAAAACTCCAACTTAATGCCCTAGACAAAAACAGCTGGAACATATAGTTTATCATTTTTTAAAACACCTATAGTTTGGTTCTTAAATTGGGAAATGGGGGGAAAAAATGGAAGGTTTATTAAAAAATTAAAAACCTTCCATTCCCCCCCCCCCCCCATTTCCCTGATTTAAGAGCCAGATTATAAGTGTTTTAAAAAATTAAAATAGTATCTGTGTAAAAGACTAAATTCAAGGTATGTTTGACCAAGCTGTATGAATACTCACTCTCCGTTTGGTGCCAGTTCACAGATCTCAAACCACACGAGCAGGTCACAGCGTGAATACACAGGACTAGTGCTGTAGCAAAAGAAAAAATCAATACAATTTAAAATATTATTTCTTTAAAGTCTTATTTTATAATGCGTAATATACAAACAATAAGATTAGCTTCTAATGGTGTCCTTTGTTTACAGACCGACAAGAATTGATGGTGGGTTGGTGGGTTGGTGTGCCTCTATCTTCAAAATCTTAAAATTGTCTTTTTTTTTCTACATTTAACAAAACAAAAAAACCAAAACAAAAACAAAGGAAGAAAAAAGTGCAATAACAAAAATTGTCATTTAAAACCTTACTATTTTGTTCTCCAAATACAAAAAAAAAACAATATATTAAAAGGGAGCATGCCCCATTATTCCCCACCCCATTCCACACACACACACACCAAGAGAGCTCAAAACCACCATCACCCACATCAAATATATCCTTCTTTAAGGCTTATTATATGCCACTTTTCTCCAGTCAATTCTCCGATGAAATAATTTTATTTGCTATATTCAATTTCACTCAAATATAGTGATTTCATGAAAACGCACTAAATCCCATCAATACATAATAGTTATCAGCTACCAGAAAAAAGATAAAAAACATTCAATGCATATTTGACAGGATAAAATTGAAATAGAGATTTTATAATACAGTAGCATCTCGTTGGGTCAAACTCGGAAGGGTCGAATACACCACAAAACAAGAACCAAAAATTAAATCCTGAGTTACACTTACATGCTGTTGATCAAATGGTTAGGTCGAACTACCCAATGGGTCGAAAATTTTCTCGAGCACCAACAGGGTTCGAGCTAACTGGATTCAACTGTACAGTAAAGTACTTTTAGAACGAACATGCTTATAACAAACTACCAGTTAGAATGAACTGATTGTAAAGTCCCGATTTCCCCCCCACCCCCCCATATATTAGTAATCAATTTTATTACATAGAACAAACTATGTAGAGCGAATTTACTGTTAAAACCAACCAATTTTTTGTCAAAATAGTGAATTTCAGTGTAAATTAGTGCATATACAGCAAATCGATCATAATTGTTTCATATCTTATTTGTCTCTTATCAATCAGTAGCATTAACGGCAATGCATCAAAAATGACTATACTGAAAACGTGACTGACTGAACACTCATTTGATTCAACACGCTGTATTTATTTGCATATTTGCTTCTATTGGTGATAATAAATGAAATATTAAAAAAACCCACCCCACTAATTCTTGTGTTTATGGTATTTAAATTTTAAAAATCCAAAATGGCCGACTTCCTGAATGAAAACAGCTAACTTCTGTAAATGTTTAGAACGAACTACTGCTATAACGAACCGATGTTCCTGGTCCCTTGCAGTTCGTTATAAGAGTACTTTACTGTACTTATAAGCTAACAGAAATAAAGCATTCAGTACATATTAGACAGGATAAAATTGAAATGAAGATTTTATACAATTACGTGACTTTTTATGTGTAGTGTTTTCCCTAGCTTGTTTTAGCATGGTGCAGCACCATGCCTCAATAGTCTACCACCATCTTGCCTTAATCAGTGCCATGCTGCCCTGAGTGTTTTCCCTAGCTTGTTTTAGCATGGTGCAGCACCATGCCTCAGTAGTCTACCACCATCTTGCCTTAATCAGTGCCATGCTGCCATGAGTGTTTTGCCTAGCTTGTTTTAGCATGGTGCAGCACCATGCCTCAGTAGTCTACCACCATCTTGCCTTAATCAGTGCCATGCTGCCATGAGTGTTTTGCCTAGCTTGTTTTAGCATGGTGCAGCACCATGCCTCAATAGTCTAGCACCATCTTGCCTTAATCAGTGCCATGCTGCCCTGAGTGTTTTGCCTAGCTTGTTTTAGCATGGTGCAGCACCATGCCTCAGTAGTCTACCACCATCTTGCCTTAATCAGTGCCATGCTGCCATGAGTGTTTTGCCTAGCTTGTTTTAGCATGGTGCGGCACCATGCCTCAATAGTCTAGCACCATCTTGTCTTAATCAGTGCCATGCTGCCCTGAGTGTTTTGCCTAGCTTGTTTTAGCATGGTGCGGCACCATGCCTCAATAGTCTACCACCATCTTGCCTTAATCAGTGCCATGCTGCCCTGAGTGTTTTGCCTAGCTTGTTTTAGCATGGTGCAGGATGTGCCTCAATAGTCTAGCACCATCTTGCCTTAATCAGCACCATGCTGCCCTGAGATTAAACAAGTCTTGTTCACTAATTAATTCTAAAATTGCCTTTATAAAACACCCAAAATGGTATTATTAATTAATAAAATATGCCTTTTATATGTTTTGCCATTCATTTATTAAAGCAAGCACATAAATTACATTAATGTTTATTTCAATTAATTTTTGTGTATTTTTAATGAAAAACAAGTGCCCTGAAAATGGTGAAAATGCCCTTAAAGTGTTTGATCTACCACGTCTTGCCAAATTTCTAGGGAAGTCACTAGGTCTGTATCATGCAATCAGGTCAAAAATGTCCCAGATCTAAATTAACTGTAGAGATTGTATTAAATAATATAATAGAAGTTTCTAACTTAAAACATGAAAATAAGCCATGCTATCAAAATGCACTAAGTATTTCCTGAGGTCATCTAACAATTTGATTTGTATTAAACAGTCGTCTGTCAGTATTTGATTCTTTGTTTAATTTAGTTTTCATGCTTACATATATATACTGTGAAACTCTTCTAAACCGGACACCCTTGAGTCCAAGTAAAAAGTCTGGTTTTAAGAGGTATCCAGTTTAGAGAGGTTCTCTTCTGTACATATATTTAAAAAGGGGCAGCAAAAAGCGTCCGGTTTTGAGGTAATTCCGGAATACAGAGGGCCCAGTTTTGAGAGGTTCTCTTCTGTACATATATTTAAAAAGGGGCAGCAAAAAGCGTCCGGTTTTGAGGTAATTCCAGAATATAGAGGGCCCAGTTTAGAGAGGTACTCTTCTGTACATATATTTAAAAAGGGGCAGCAAAAAGCATCCAGTTTTGAGGTAATTCCGGAATACAGAGGGCCCAGTTTTGAGAGGTTTCACTGTATATCAACTTAAAGTTCAAGCACAATGTCCTGGGCACACACCTCAGTTATGTGGGCTGTCTGTCCACGACTGGGGATTAATGGTCTTATATTAGTAGTTGTTGAGATTTGTTATTCGATTTCAACTTATTTTTCATAAGCTCTATATCCAGTTACGGTTCAATGAATGAATGAATGAATGTTTAACGACACCCCAGCACGAATTTATACATCGGCTATTGGGTGTCAAACTATTGTAATGCAAAAAAATAAAGTGATGATCAACATCAATATAAAAATTCAAGATTTAAACAAAAACAGTGTAAAGAACTGTGCAAAAACACAAATATCACAGATAGATACTGAATTTTACTCAAAACTTCAATTTTGTGCTGTATTGGCCATTCTCAAAGAAAGGTTCAAGTAAACTGTCCTGGACACACCACTCAGCTATCTGGGTTGTTTACTCTGGACAGTGGGTTAGTGGTTAATTGTTAGTAGTTAGTAAGAGAGAAGTCAGTGTTGTGGCCGTACACCTACACATTGAACCACTAATTTTAAAATGTATTCTCTTTGGGAGCTGGTACTGGGATGTGAACCTAGCGACTACTGATCTGAAGGCCAATGGCTTAAAGTTAACCACTACATGTATATCTGGATCGCTGAAGCCCGTTATCTGTCTTAAAAAGCCATCTATTTTATATTCATCTACTGTAAGAATTTCAATGGCTCGAATGCCTGTATTCATCTACTGTAAGAATTTCAATGGCTTGAATGCTGTATTCATCTACTGTAAGAATGTCAATCGCTTGAATGACTGTATTCATCTACTGTGAATTTCAATGGCTCGAATGCCTGTATTCGTCTACTGTAAGAATTTCAATGGCTCGAATGCCTGTAGTCATCTACTGTAAGAATTTCAATGGCTCGAATGACTGTATTCATCTACTGTAAGAATGTCAATGGCTCGAATGACTGTATTCATCTACTGTAAGAATTTCAATGGCTCGAATGCTGTATTCATCTACAGTAAGAATTTCAATGGCTCGAATGACTGTATTCATCTACTGTAAGAATTTCAATGGCTCGAATGCTGTATTCATCTACAGTAAGAATGTCAATGGCTCGAATGACTGTATTCATCTACTGTAAGAATTTCAATGGCTCGAATGCTGTATTCATCTACTGTAAGAATGTCAATCGCTTGAATGACTGTATTCATCTACTGTCAGAATTTCAATGGCTCGAATGCCTGTATTCATCTACTGTGAATTTCAATGGCTCGAATGCCTTCATCTACTGTAAGAATTTCAATGGCTCGAATGCCTGTATTCATCTACTTTAAGAATGTCAATGGCTCGAATGACTGTATTCATCTACTGTAAGAATGTCAATGGCTCGAATGACTGTATTCATCTACTGTAAGAATGTCAATGGCTCGAATGCCTGTATTCGTCTACTGTAAGAATGTCAATGGCTCGAATGCCTGTATTCGTCTACTGTAATAATTTCAATGGCTCGAATGCCTGTATTCGTCTACTGTAAGAACGTCAATGGCTCGAATGACTGTATTCATCTACTGTAAGAATTTCAATGGCTCGAATGCCTGTATTCATCTACTGTAAGAATTTCAATGGCTCAAATGCCTGTATTCGTCTACTGTAAGAATTTCAATGGCTCGAATGCCTGTATTCATCTACTGTAAGAATTTCAATGGCTTGAATGCCTGTAGTCATCTACTGTAAGAATTTCAATGACTCAAATGCCTGTATTCGTCTACTGTAAGAATTTCAATGGCTCAAATGCCTGTATTCGTCTACTGTAAGAATTTCAATGGCTCGAATGCCTGTATTCATCTACTGTAAGAATTTCAATGGCTTGAATGCCTGTAGTCATCTACAGTAAGAATTTCAATGGCTTGAATGCCTGTAGTCATCTACAGTAAGAATTTCAATGGCTTGAATGCCTGTAGTCATCTACAGTAAGAATTTCAATGACTCAAATGCCTGTATTCGTCTACTGTAAGAATTTCAATGGCTCAAATGCCTGTATTCGTCTACTGTAAGAATTTCAATGGCTCGAATGACTGTATTCATCTACTGTAAGAATTTCAATGGCTCGAATGCCTGTATTCATCTACTGTAAGAATTTCAATGGCTCGAATGACTGTATTCATCTACTGTAAGAATTTCAATGGCTCGAATGACTGTATTCATCTACTGTAAGAATTTCAATGGCTCGAATGACTGTATTCATCTACTGTAAGAATTTCAATGGCTCGAATGCCTGTATTCGTCTACTGTAAGAATTTCGAATGACTGTATTCATCTACTGTAAGAATTTCAATGGCTCGAATGCCTGTATTCATCTACTGTAAGAATTTCAATGGCTCAAATGCCTGTATTCGTCTACTGTAAGAATTTCAATGGCTCAAATGCCTGTATTCGTCTACTGTAAGAATTTCAATGGCTCAAATGCCTGTATTCATCTACTGTAAGAATTTCAATGGCTTGAATGCCTGTATTCATCTACTGTAAGAATTTCAATGGCTTGAATGCCTGTAGTCATCTACAGTAAGAATTTCAATGGCTTGAATGCCTGTATTCATCTACTGTAAGAATTTCAATGGCTCGAATGCCTGTATTCATCTACTGTAAGAATTTCAATGGCTCGAATGCCTGTATTCATCTACTGTAAGAATTTCAATGGCTCAAATGCCTGTATTCGTCTACTGTAAGAATTTCAATGGCTCAAATGCCTGTATTCATCTACTGTAAGAATTTCAATGGCTCGAATGCCTGTATTCATCTACAGTAAGAATTTCAATGGCTCGAATGACTGTATTCATCTACTGTAAGAATTTCAATGGCTCGAATGACTGTATTCATCTACTGTAAGAATTTCAATGGCTCGAATGACTGTATTCATCTACTGTAAGAATTTCAATGGCTCGAATGCCTGTATTCATCTACTGTAAGAATTTCAATGGCTCGAATGCCTGTATTCATCTACTGTAAGAATTTCAATGGCTCGAATGCCTGTATTCATCTACTGTAAGAATTTCAATGGCTCGAATGACTGTATTCATCTACTGTAAGAATTTCAATGGCTCGAATGCCTGTATTCATCTACTGTAAGAATGTCAATGGCTCGAATGCCTGTATTCGTCTACTGTAATAATTTCAATGGCTCGAATGCCTGTATTCGTCTACTGTAAGAATGTCAATGGCTCGAATGACTGTATTCATCTACTGTAAGAATTTCAATGGCTCGAATGCCTGTATTCATCTACTGTAAGAATTTCAATGGCTCAAATGCCTGTATTCGTCTACTGTAAGAATTTCAATGGCTCAAATGCCTGTATTCGTCTACTGTAAGAATGTCAATGGCTCGAATGACTGTATTCGTCTACTGTAAGAATTTCAATGGCTCGAATGACTGTATTCATTTACTGTAAGAATGTCAATGGCTCGAATGCCTGTATTCATCTACTGTAAGAATTTCAATGGCTCGAATGCCTGTATTCATTTATTGTAAGAATGTCAATGGCTCGAATGACTGTATTCATTTACTGTAATAATTTCAATGGCTCGAATGCCTGTATTCGTCTACTGTAAGAATGTCAATGGCTCGAATGCCTGTATTCATCTACTGTAAGAATTTCAATGGCTCGAATGACTGTATTCATCTACTGTAAGAATTTCAATGGCTCGAATGACTGTATTCATCTACTGTAAGAATTTCAATGGCTCGAATGACTGTATTCATCTACTGTAAGAATTTCAATGGCTCAAATGCCTGTATTCATCTACTGTAAGAATTTCAATGGCTTGAATGCCTGTAGTCATCTACAGTAAGAATTTCAATGACTCGAATGCCTGTATTCCTCTACTGTAAGACTTTCAATGGCTTAAATGACTGTTAGTTACCATACAGCTATGTTCGAACCAAGCAAAAAATCCCAATATTCCCCTCTATTAAACCCTTTTTATTTGGTGCTGGTCGGTCGAATGTTAACCTTCTTTCGAATCAAGTTGTTGATCCAATCACTAAAATCAATCATATTTCACTTGACTGCCTATAATCTTAAAGTGGAACGAAATAATCGCAGAACAATGTAATATCATGTGTCACCTTCTCGCATTTTATTAGTTAACATCAATCAGTAATTACCTTTCGACCACAAACAAATGTAATGCAGTAATTGTCAGATGGTTGAAATTTTGATTGTAACAGTCAAGCTCGGCAAACCATGCAGTTTATTATCACAGTTGTAAACATGCATCTCACTCCACATTCAGCAGTGATTTCATTATGCTTGTGTCAATCAGAACACTTTGTGTTACAGAAAATCTTTTATTTAACGATGCACTCAACACATTTTATTGATGGTTATATGGTGTCGGACATATGATTAAGGACCCCACAGATATTGAGAGAGGAAACCCGCTGTCGTCACTTTATTGGCTACTCATTTTCGATTAGCAGCAAGGGATCTTTTATATGCACCATCCCACAGACAGGATAGTACATACCACAGCCTTTGTTACACAAGTTGTGGAGCACTGGTTGGAATGAGAAATAGCCCAATGGGCCCACCGACAGGAATCGATCCTAGATGATTGCACATCAGGTGAGTGCTGTACCACTGAGCTACGCCCCGCCCCTTGTGTTACAGAAGCACCTGGCAATGGCTGAATATGTAGTTCGAACTAGCCGATGGGTCAAACAGACTTTTATGCACCGACAGTGTTCGAGCCAATGAGATTCCACTGTATTCAATTAAGATGACATAATTTTTGCAAATTTTATATTTTTAAGTTGACCTTTTGACAAAATTAATTATTCTTATCATTACTGTATGATTTTCTTAATCCTAACCCTAAACGTAACCCATTTTCTTTCTGGGGGAGGCCCCCCATACCCCCTGTTGACTGTGGTTGCATTCAATTCCATAGTGACATACCCAAAAATTTATTTCTGGCAGAAACACTGTCAGTTGATCAACAAAATGGCTACAGTTTTTAAACATTGTTCAGCTCGTTGAAAACTTTGTAATGTTAATTCTTGTAAGGTGTATATTATTTTGAAAGCAGCTTATATATTATGACATTGTGGAGGCGTCAGTACTTGCAATCAGAAAGAAGTGTGTGGGCATACATGTATGCACTCTTAGGATCATTGTACGGTGAGTGGCTTTCATTCCATGTTCTGCCTTGCAAAAGGAAGTTCAATTCCCTGAATAAAAACAACGTAGCGCATATTGTAACAAACAGAATACCATACTTGTTCCTGTGAGATACTGTTTATATTACATCTTGTGCAACCCCTGCAATTATGAACATGTCCATGGAAAACAAACAAAAATGTTGTGGAAAAACAATGCTAATATAGTCGACAGCAAAAAAAAAAAGTTCCATGGAAAAACAAAACAAAACTCCATGGCACTGCCAATTGCCGTGGGCAGTTTGCAGGGGTTTTCATGTGTTATCAACTTGAGTGTGTATCACTTGCTTGTGTACAACTGGACTCGAAGTTAAGAATTTGTCACCCACAGCAATTTTTTTTAAGTTTTGCCATTGGTAAAATAGCCCACCAATAATAATTTTGAGCTTGTCTATGGCAATTTTTTAAAAAGTGACTTTTGCAGCAAATAAATGTGACTGAAAGGATATTTAGCTGTATGTAGACATATTTCTAATGCTAATGTACAAACAGTAAATGATGGTAGATAATGTACACCATCATTGAGCAGCTTTACCTACGGCAGTAATTAAATTTTTATCCAGTAGCACAAAAATGCCATCAGCGCTGCTCCCGACTTACGGCAATTTATACCTCAACAACAGAGCAATTACCGTAGGTGCCGCTGATAATTTTGGACCCTGGCACAATTGAAAACACACTATAATGTAGACAGTATCTCATAGGAACTCATATAGTATTCTCTACAAATATTATAACATTAAAACATTAAAAAAAAAAAAATTCTTTCACATCATTGAATTGTTTTCATGTTGTGTGGTTGGCCCTGAAATACTCCTAGTTGATACAAAATTAGATGCAACTGTATTTTTTGTTAATGGCTACCTTGATTTGTTGATAACCATATTTGAAATTAATTTGTTATTGATTTGATGGGGTTAAAACTGAGTTTTAGCATATTAGTTTACATTAATATTCTGCATTAGTAACTGATGTTAAACAAAAAACAAATTAAATGTTTGCTAAAAGACACATCAGTATATTTTTTAAAAATGGCTGTTAATGTGCAGTAATGTGTGAAAAGTAGGTCACAGTGACCTAGTTATGGTACGCGACACCCTGCCATCCCAAGTTGTACTTACACACAAGGTTTGATAATCCTATATGCACACAAGGTTTGATAATTCTATATGAATTGATAAAATATGGCATAGACAAGGATTTTCTTTAACATGCAGTAAAGTGTGAAAAGTATGTCGCAGTGACATAGTAATGGTACGCGACATCCTGCCATCATATGTTGTACTTCCATATAAGGTTTGGTGATCCTATATGAATTGATAAGAAAGATATATGGCCTACACAAGGATTTCCTTTAATGTGCAGTAATGCATTAAATGTAGGTCATAGTGACCTAGTTAAGGTATGCAACACACCCCCGTCCTAAGGTAACCTTGCATGCCAGGTTTGATGATTCTATATGAATTGATAAGAAAGATATGGCCCGGACAAGGATATGCAGTAATGTGTGAAAAGTAGGTCATGGTGACCTAGTTATGGTATGTGATACACACCCATCACAAGTTGTACTTACATGCAAGGTTTGATGATAAGAAAGATATGGCCCGGACAAGGATTTCCTTCAATATGCAGTACTGTATGAAAAGTAGGTCATGGTGACCTAGATATGGTACGCAATACAGCATCATCCCAAATTGTACTTGCATGCAAGGTTTCATGATCCTATATCCATTGATACGGAAAATATGGCCCGTAATGTGTGAAAAATGGGTCATAATGACCTAGTATGTAATAAACGCCATTCCAAATTGTACTTGCATGCAATATTTCATAATCCTATATGAATTCATAAGAAAGATATGCTCCGGTAACGAAAGGTTTATTGACATAACGAAAGGTTTATGGACAGACAACACCATACCATAATATGACCAGTCAAAGACGGGTGTATAAAAACGAATAACACATATTAAATACAAGCAAGCATAAACGCTAATTATAAGTATCTATGGTTACAATGACTACCTGTATACATCGAGCAAAATTCCTTCACCGCCAAAAAAAATGCATGCAAACATGTGGACAAAATATCTCACCAAATACCAGCTGCCTTCGATATGTCCATAATTAACGACCTGTTTTCTCTGTACCACACAACAAACAAAAACAAAACAAAGAGTTACAGTAAACGACGAAAAAGAAAAAAACAGAAGATGAAATAATAAGCAATAAAATACACACAACATCTAAGAAGTAGCAGATATTATGAACTCTATGTGTTCTAGTGGTGTCGTTAAACAAAGCAAACTTTAACTTTTAACTTTTTGCACCACATTTACATTGTATGTTATTTATATAAATACTGATCAATATAAAATTAAATTGAAATTAAATCTGTTAAATAAAAATAATTTTTAATTGATTGGTGAGTGGGTGGATAGAGATGGACAGACGAAAAGATGGACTTGAAGATGGATGGAAGGATGAATAGTTGGATGGAAGGATGGATGGAAGGATGGATGGATGGATGGATGGATGGACAGTTGGATGGAAGGATGGCTAGTTGGATGGAAGGATGGATAGTTGGATGGAAGGATGGATAGATGGATTCAAGGATGGATAGTTGAATAAAAGGATGAATAGTTGGATGGAAGGGTGGATAATTCAATGGATGGAAGGATGGATAGTTGGATGGAAGGATGGATAGATGGATGGATGGAAGGATGGATAGTTGGATGGAAGGGTGGATAATTGGATGGATGGAAGGATGGAGAGTTGGATGGAAGGATGGATAGATGGATGGAAGGATGGATAGTTGGATGGAAAATTGGATGGAAGGATGGATTCAAGGATGGATAGTTGAATAAAAGGATGAATAGTTGGATGGAAGGGTGGATAGTTGGATGGAAGGATGGATAGATGGATGGATGGATGGAAGGATGGATAGTTGGATGGAAGGGTGGATAATTGGATGGATGGAAGGATGGAGAGTTGGATGGAAGGATGGATAGATGGATGGATGGAAGGATGGATAGTTGGATGTAAGGATGAATAGTTGGATGAAAGGAGGGATAGTTGGAAAGAAGAATGGGCAGACAAATAAAAGGATGTATGAATGGAAGGATAGATGGACAGATGGACAGATGGACAAAGAGCAGTGTTACATGCAGTATTGAGGTGAACTAACTACATCAACTAACGTCAATATAATGGAAATAAAAACATACATACACTTTAGACAACACTAATTCCACCATTAATTAACGCCAACTCACCTGGGGGCAGTGATCACTCCGTACTTCGGGGAGGGGACAGGCTTCGACACGGGTAGACTAGAGGGGAAGCTTCGACTAGGAGGCGACCTCACTCGGCTGTTGAACACAGAGGAAAGGATGGTTTGAGTTAGTGACACCCCAGCACATTGTTTAATCAGGAACAAGGAAGGAAAGTGTTTTAGTTAACGATGCACTCAACACATTTTATTTACGGTTATATGACGTCGGACATATGGTTAAGGACCACACAGATATTGAGAGAGGAAACTCGCTGTCGCCACTTTATGGGCTACTCTTTTCAATTAGCAGCAAGGGATCTTTTATATGCACCATGACACAGACAGGGTAGTACATACCATGGCCTTTGATATACCAGTCATGGTGCACTGGGTGGAACAAGAAATAGCCCTATGGGCCCACTGATGGGGATCGATCCCAGATCAACCGCACATCGAGCAGGTGCTTTACCCAGACCTGTCAACCTTTAGTCAAGAGAAAGCAGGAGGTGTGTGTTGAAAAAGCAGGAGATTTTGTCAAAAAGCAGGAGATTTTTTAAATTCACACAATTTAACCCAAAATCGCAAGATTTAAAAAAAAACATTATTACAATAAGTTATATGAATACTTTATAATGTCATATATACTTCTTAACCTTAGATCTTGGCATTAAAAAAAAAAAAATTATTATTTTTTTTTTTTTTTTAAGTTTAAATATTATAATTTAAAACATATTTTAAAAAACCCCAATATTTTATCCAAAAATGTTAAGAACATGAACAAGAAAAAAATAATTTAATTAGTACATTTACGGTATTACACTTACAGCCTTACAGGTTGCGTTACATTATCATTTGTGGTTAGTGTACCTAAGTACCAAAAACTAATTTATATAAATCTTATAAATTAATATTCAGTTTTTACTATAATGAGGAACGGTGGCGTGGTACTTATTTAAAATCATTATAATGATGCAATAAACATTGTATTTTCATTAATCATAAGTAAAACCTCATTACGGACATCGTGTGAAATATACCGGAATTATACCCATTTCCGTGAGTAACTTTATGTCAATGTCAAACACAACATTTTTTAATTGTACAAAAATAATTTCTTGAAGTGTACCCTTATAACCAACATTTTACCGCACAAACATACAAAATTAACTGACACAAGTATGTTTATACAGCTAATTGGTCTTTTCGTTGTCTTGCAATGACATGTGATTTTAACATGCATCGTGTGTATCGCTGTCAACTCGTGAGTCTGGCAGTTCAGATTCGTCATAGTTGCATTATGTAATCCAGTGGGAAGACATTTTACAATTCAGAGGTGTTATTAGAACTAAATTGGATAGTTTTGTTTTTTTATATGGCAACACTGAATATCAATACACAGCCTGTTGAATTAGCGGCAACACGCTTTGTAGCCATTACGATGACAACAAACATTATAATAACACGTCATTTTATAAACTCCATGTGCTTTTTTAACAATATAAATAGGCTATCCCACAATTCTCACTTCGGCAAAGGTTAAACAGTCGGGACAATTCGGCCTGTTACATTCTCGGAAACCGAAAGTAGTCGACATTTTCCGAATGAGAAAAAAAAAGGCAGAGTTACTTCCCTTCTGTTATTTTGATAAAAGAGGATCAATTTTTTTTTATGCTTACAAAAATGTCATTTAACGGGAGAAACTGTCTCCCGCACAGGGGAAAGGAGATTTGATCAAATACTGGGAGACTCCCGCGGAATCCGGGAGGGTTGACAGGTCTGGCTTTACCACTGGACTACGTCCCGCCACAGAGAAAAGGAAGGTTCGGGTTAATGACACCCCAGCACATTGTTTAATCAGGTTCAACAAGTACTGTTTTTGTTAATACATAATTATTCATAAACTTAACTCTCTCATCCTCAGGTATATTATGGGACAGAGCTATCCCATGAAAGAAAACTAAGAAATTTCTATCCCACATGGGATATCATGTGTTTGTGCTTAATATTACATTGTTGGTAATATGACGTCATATAATGCTAGATGGTGATCTGAGGTCATTAGACAACAGTTATAAAGCAATATTTTGTTATTAAAGCTATCTTGTTAATTTGTAGTGTTAAATTATATTTAACACATGAAACAAACACAGCAAATATGATGGTGTACTTTACTTATGATAACATGGTCATATAAAAAAGTAAATTTTTCAGCCATCTTTGTCTGTTCATGTAAAAATAATGGTTTATTTACCGAATGGATGGGAGAAAAAGACTCTCTCACACCCCTCAATGACAAGTAACAAGAGTTCAGCTGAATTAATTGTATCGCCTACAACCCTCAAACACTATATCTCTCTCACACCCCTCAATGACAAGTAACAAGAGTTCAGCTGAATTAATTGTATCGCCTACAACCCTCAAACACTATATCTCTCTCACACCCCTCAGTGACAAGTAACAAGAGTTCAGCTGAATTAATTGTATCGCCTACAACCCTCAAACACTATATCTCTCTCACACCCCTCAATGACAAGTAACAAGAGTTCAGCTGAATTAATTGTATCACCTACGATGAATGTTTTTGGAGCACTGTGATAAACGTCCATAGGTAAAAACTTCATTGATCTTTAGGACTTAAGAGTTTGGCAGAAACCGATCTAAAAGCGAAACTTTAATGTTGAACTTACTAGATTTGTCCCGACTCCTTTGACTGTTCATGTAGTGGGTGTTGCTGGTAGTGACCAAACACCTCGAACACTAATGGCTGCATCTTGATGTAGTCAATGAACGACTTCGTCACGGTCACAGTGAACTGAAAAAAAACACACAAAAAAACTAGTCATAAATCTTCTTCAAATTTGTTTAAAAAAAAAAGAAATACTTAACATTCCCAAAACATATAATGAATAGCTGTTAGGAAAGAAAGCAAAATTGGGATGATGTTATGTTGTAATAACAACCTTGGTGTTGTCGTGGTTAGGTCATCAGACATAAGGCTGGTAGGTACAGGGTTCGCAGCCCAGTACCGGCTCCAACCCAGAGAGTTTTAACAACTCAATGAGTAGGTGTAAGACCACTACACCCTCTTCTCTTCTCACTAATAACTAACAACTAACCCACTGTCCTGGACAGACAGCCGAGATAGCCGAGGTGTGTACCCAGGACAGCGTGTATGAACCTTAATTGGATATATAAAAGCACAAAAATAAGTTGAAATGAAATGAATCATGCCTCATCAGGTCAGGTCAGAGAGTTTAACGTGCACATTCAGAGCAAGCTGTTGTAGCGCACGCCTGTCCAGGACAGGAAACGGGCGCCTGCACTGTCATCGGTAAAAGGCAGAGATGCCTCATGGATTGTTTCATGCACTTACCAGTTACCGAAAGACAAAGAAACCATTATGCATGGCTGGTGATTATCCGGTCGGTTTGCTGTGGTGTGAACTTTATTCTGAAGATAAACCTTGGTGTAGTTTGCCAATTACAACAAGGTGATTGACAATGATTCATGTTTAGTTTTGTTCATTTATTACAAGTGCATTTACATTATAAATCATTTGGGAGGGAAAAAAGTGGCCACTTAAGGCAGGTGACCGCTGATTACAGGTGGCCGCTAGGACAGGTTTGACTGTATTTTGTTGTTCGCAAAACTTACATGTTCTACAGTTTGTTGTAATGTAAAACAGGTTAATCCGAGAACTCACATTTTGAACGTGGTAGAAGCCAAGAGGGGGACCTTTCCCTGTGTTCCTCAGGGGTTCAGTGGAAAATGCTTCGTCATGGCGATGCAGAAAGCTGAAATAAACACAGGAAAAATAAAATAAACACAGGTAAAATAAAATAAACACAGGTAAAATAAAATAAACACAAGTAAAATATGACGATCTATAGAGAGAAAGAGTATATTCTTAGGTGGCTGTAATTTTATTCTTGTTAATAGTTCATGTAGTTTAATATATATTTTTCAGTATATTTTTTCACTGCCTATAATCAGAAACACAAAACTGAAAAATTAAGACAGTATACTGATTTCTTTCATGTATTACTTTTAAATTAGACAAAAGACTAACTTAGCCTTTAAGATTTTTAAATTATCTACATTTTCTCCTCTTTTTTGTAATCTCACTGCCATGGGTGGGACATAGCCCAGTGGTAAAGTGCTCGCTTGATATGTGGTAGGTTTGGGATCGATCCCCATCAGTGGACCCATTGGGCTATTTCTTGTTTCAGCCAGTGCACCATGTCTCGTATATCAAAGGCTGTCCTGTCTGTGGGATGGTGCATATAAAATATCCCTTGCTACTAATGGAAAAATGTAGCGGGTTTCCTCTCTAAGACTATATGTCAAAATTACAAAATGTTTGACATTCAATAGCCGATGATTAATAAATCAATGAACTCTAGTGGTGTCGTTAAACAAAACAAACTTTAACTTGTAAACTCACTCCCCTCTTTCTTCTCATTAAAATTACACCCAATTTATTCCTCCTCTATCAGCTGCTCATCTTTTAAAAAAAAAAAAAATGGAAACAATGTAGCAGGTTTCTGCTCTAAGACTACATTGTTATGTCAAAATTACCAAAAAAAATTGACATCCAACAGCCGATGATTAATAAATCAATGTGCTCTATTGGTGTCGTTAAACAAAACAAACTTTTTTGTTTGTTTATACTTGCAGGTTCAGTTCCAGTTTATCCTCCAGTTTATCATCCTCACCAACACCCTGTACTTCCTCCTCCACCCCACCCCCCCCCCCAGACCTGCTCTGCCCTGAGGAACGTGACCCTAATCGACCTTGAGCAACAGCGGGTTTCCTCTCTCAATATCTGTGTGGTCCTTAACCATATGTCTGATGCCATATAACCGGCAATAAAATGTGTTGAGTGTGTCATCAAAAACACATTTCCTTTCTTCCTGATCGACCTTTTAACTTTTATTGGTTGGGAATGTTTTACAGTAGCAGCAAACTGAGGACCGTCTCTTTAAAGCTGTATCCTAACCGGCCGCGAGCGATTATTTTAGAAATCATTGATTTCAATTGCTGTATCCTAACCGCACGCATACGACGCGACATATTTATCTGTCCAGTTCTAACCGCACGCATACGACGCGATATATTTATCTGTCCAGTTCTAACCGCACATGTGCGATGCGACATATTTATCTGTCCAGTTCTAACTGCACGCGTGCAACGCAACATATTTATCTGTCCAGTTCTAACTGCACAAATGCGATGCGACATATTTATCTGTCCAGGTAGGATACTGCAATTGAAATCAATGATTTCTAAAATAATCACTCGCGGCCGTTTAGGACACAGCTTAAGACAACTCACTTGAACTGACAGAAGATGTCAGCATAGTCGGGGGAGATTCCTGATGCCTGTAGCACGGTGACACGGAACTGGAAGGTGGAGCCCAGCTGAAGGTGCTCGGGAAGCTCGTTGGTGTCGATCTCCGGGAACGTGTCGTTACTGAGCATCTTCTGGCTGTCTTCGTAGCTCACCTGATCCTCTGGGAAAATCAATTAACACAGTGTGTGATGTTTAGTTAATTAAAACTATCTCTCTAGTACTGAAAATAAAAGGGAGAGGGAGGGAGGGAGAGAAATAGAGAGAGAGACAGACAGACAGACAGACAGAGAGAGAGAGAGAGAGAGAGAGAGAGAGAGAGAGAGAGAGAGAGAGAGAGAGAGAGAGAGAGAGAGAGAGAGAGAGAGAGAGAGAGAGAGAGAGAGAGAGAGAGAGAGAGAGAGAGAGAGAGAGAGAGAGAGAGAGAGAGAGAGAGAGAGAGAGAGAGAGAGAGAACAGACAGACAGACAGAGGAAGAGTGAGGGGGAGACAGAGAAAAAGAGAAAGATGGAGGAGAGAGAGGGTGTGAGACGGAGGGACAGAGAAAGAAGGAAGAGGGAAAGAAGAGAAAGAGAAAGAAAAAGAAAGAGAGAGTGGATGGGGAGAGTCAGTCAGAGAGAGACAGAGACAGAGGCAGAGGCAGAGAAAGAGGGTGGAGGGGCAAAGATGGAAACACAGACTTTTGAAAAACCCAGAAGTGATATTTGGGGGTGGGGGACATACTCACAGACACAATAAACAATGTAGAAAAAATTATTAGGGAAAAAGAACTCATAAATAACCGAAACTGTACAGAATATGCAAATAAAACACTTGACTACTATTAATAATTAAATTAAATAATTATTGTACTTCCTTACATTTTATGATACATTTTTAAGGTTGTCTTTAAAAAAAGAGAGGAAAGAATCCCAGTTATAATTACAATTGTACCTTATCTCATTATATTCAGATGCATTTTTAAGGCTGGCCTAAAAGAAAAAGAAAACTATTCTTTTCTTACCAATCTTGTTGTCCGTGTTTTCTGGTGCTTGTCCTTCACCTTCCACAATTCGCAGGTTTTCCAGAGACGGGACAGAGGTGGGCGTCTTGGTGCTCGTCAGGGGAGGGAACGACGTGTGGGACAGTCTTTTCTGTAGGGACACAAGGAACGAGTGACTGCATCAGAACGTATGAGCAGTATGTGTGGTCATTTTATCAACACATTATTATTCAACACATTATTATACACTCAGGAAAGGAAACAATTAAAAGGAATATTTGAAGAGTTCCTTTCTAAAATGTCATTCTGTGAAAAAAAACCAAAACCAACACTACTTAATCAGGATTTCCCTCAAAACCAGACACTTTTCATGGTCCCTTTTTCAATAGGAGTACAATCAGAATATCTCTAAAGCAGATATCCTTAATACTTTTCACTTGGATCTGAGAATGTCTGGTTCTGACAATTTCTGCTGCGTATCCATTTTATTTACATTACTTTGAGTAAAACATGGTTTTGTTGCAACATGACATAATGTACTTGTATATCACATGGTTTTAACATCCTATTCGATGGGCACAGATCACATTTTGATGAAATCTTTATTGTCATATTGCTGACTTGTACTAAGATCAGTACCTCTTCACCGCTAACTTCAAAAGGAGAAGGCCTAGTAAGTTGTGTAACTTGTGCCTAATCCATTTGTTCTTTAAAAAGCAATAAAATATGTTTCAATCAACTCCAAAATATGGAAATTGATGTATATTGCTTTGGAAAGGAACTCTTCAATTAATCTATGTTTTGCATGTATCTAATATTATTTATATTCACTATTTCAACAATATATTGACTTAGGGCCTATCACTTACATTATCAAGATTTCTGGGCCAATAAAAAGAAAATTGAACAGAGTTAACAAGTCTACATACTGATCTGTAGTACTCCTCGTCGTTAAAACAGATTTTGGCATTCCCTGACTGCTTGATACCTGGGGTGTACTCGGGGGTTTCATCCTGGTCTGAAAATAAATAAAGGTTATTACCAGTCTGTGAGTGTTTTTTGGTATCATCAATATCATATATTAGGAATAAAAATTGTACTACGGTGAGAATAATACATTATTTTTATTCCTAATATATGATAATGACAATACCAAAACACACAAGGGTAATAATCTCTTTATCATGTAATCTCAAGCTTAATGCAACATGTTTTTGTAAACTGTAGACACAACTTTAATTCCAGTCAGCCATAACCTGGTATTCAAATGATGTAAGAATATGTGACGTGGTTTCTTTTTCAATGGAAATAACGTCAAACTTGAATGTCATTTTGGAATCCTTACATAAAAATAAACTAGTGCTTAACACTGAACAGCTTTCAGTGTAAAGTTGCTTTTAAATGTTTTTAACTGATGACTATGAATACATACATCAGTTATGGAGTGTCAATGTAGTACATTTGTTTAAATGTCAATAAATGTAGTGTCGTGACCTCAAATTTACAGTTATCAAATTCTGAAAATATGTGATCTAAAAAATATCACATACTTTGATTACACTGGATAATTTTTTTTTATTACATACCCATTTAATCTTACTATAGTAATAAACACAATTCTGGCCGTGCAATAAAAAAAATATTTCATTGAACAGGTGTGATACAAAATCTTGCATCCATAGTACGTGTTCACAAGAATGACGTCATGTCCCTAACCAAGAATGATGTCATGTCCCTAACCAAGATGACGTCATGACCCTAACCAAGATGACGTCATGTTCCTAGCCAGGATGCTCAGTGTTACATCAGTTCCATAAAATTCAACCAACTTTACTAACAAAGTAACTTGTTATTTAATTAAACTTTTGTTAATCATAATAGAGAAAGGTGGTATGTAATAAATACAGAACCACATACCATTTCTTTTGCCATGTTATTTATTGCACTGCCTTACCAAATGTTTGACATCCAATAGCCAATGATTAATGAATCATGGTGCTCTAGTGGTGTCATTAAACAAAACAAACTTTTTTCCTTTCTGTTTTTTTCATTTATAGTGCGCAAGATGTATACCACTCGACCACTTCACATTGTCATGGTATAATAATCTTGTTCACTGTAAACTTGTACAATAAATAACATGGCAAAAGAGCTGAGATGTGGTTCTATCTACATGTATCGACAGACAGCCCAGATAGTTGAGGTGTGTGTCCAGGACAGCATGCTTGAACCTTAACAGGATATAAGCATGAAAATAAGTTGAAATGAAATGATAGCCCTCGTCATTCACTATGGCAACTCGGTGAATCAGAGGAATCGGGTAGTACAATTCTGTCACTCACCTGTAATGGCCTGCACGGCGATGCGTAGATAGTCCTTGACATCACTCTTGTCATTCACTATGGCAACTTGGTGAATCAGAGGAACCGGGTAGTACAATTCTGTCACTCACCTGTAATGGCCTGCACGGCGTTGCGTAGATAGTCCTTGACATCACCCTTGTCATTCACTACGGCAACTCGGTGAATCAGAGGAATCGGGTAGTACAATTCTGTCACTCACCTGTAATGGCCTGCACGGCGATGCGTAGATAGTCCTTGACATCACTCTTGTCATTCACTACGGCAACTTGGTGAATCAGAGGAACCGGGTAGTACAATTCTGTCACTCACCTGTAATGGCCTGCACGGCGTTGCGTAGATAGTCCTTGACATCACCCTTGTCATTCACTACGGCAACTTGGTGAATCAGAGGAACCGGGTAGTACAATTCTGTCACTCACCTGTAATGGCCTGCACGGCGATGCGTAGATAGCCCTTGACGTCACCCTTGTCATTCACTACGGCAACTCGGTGAATCAGAGGAATCGGGTAGTACAATTCTGTCACTCACCTGTAATGGCCTGCACGGCGATGCGTAGATAGCCCTTGACGTCACCCTTGTCATTCACTACGGCAACTTGGTGAATCAGAGGAACCGGGTAGTACAATTCTGTCACTCACCTGTAATGGCCTGCACGGCGATGCGTAGATAGCCCTTGACGTCACCCTTGTCATTCACTACGGCAACTCGGTGAATCAGAGGAATCGGGTAGTACAATTCTGTCACTCACCTGTAATGGCCTGCACGGCGATGCGTAGATAGCCCTTGACGTCACCCTTGTCATTCACTACGGCAACTCGGTGAATCAGAGGAACCGGGTAGTACAATTCTGTCACTCACCTGTAATGGCCTGCACGGCGATGCGTAGATAGCCCTTGACGTCACCCTTGTCATTCACTACGGCAACTCGGTGAATCAGAGGAATCGGGTAGTACAATTCTGTCACTCACCTGTAATGGCCTGCACGGCGATGCGTAGATAGCCCTTGACGTCACCCTTGTCATTCACTACGGCAACTCGGTGAATCAGAGGAACCGGGTAGTACAATTCTGTCACTCACCTGTAATGGCCTGCACGGCGATGCGTAGATAGCCCTTGACGTCACCCTTGTCATTCACTACGGCAACTCGGTGAATCAGAGGAATCGGGTAGTACAATTCTGTCACTCACCTGTAATGGCCTGCACGGCGATGCGTAGATAGCCCTTGACGTCACCCTTGTCATTCACTACGGCAACTCGGTGAATCAGAGGAATCGGGTAGTACAATTCTGTCACTCACCTGTAATGGCCTGCACGGCGATGCGTAGATAGCCCTTGACGTCACCCTTGTCATTCACTACGGCAACTCGGTGAATCAGAGGAACCGGGTAGTACAATTCTGTCACTCACCTGTAATGGCCTGCACGGCGATGCGTAGATAGCCCTTGACGTCACCCTTGTCATTCACTACGGCAACTCGGTGAATCAGAGGAATCGGGTAGTACAATTCTGTCACTCACCTGTAATGGCCTGCACGGCGATGCGTAGATAGCCCTTGACGTCACCCTTGTCATTCACTACGGCAACTCGGTGAATCAGAGGAATCGGGTAGTACAATTCTGTCACTCACCTGTAATGGCCTGCACGGCGATGCGTAGATAGCCCTTGACGTCACCCTTGTCATTCACTACGGCAACTCGGTGAATCAGAGGAACCGGGTAGTACAATTCTGTCACTCACCTGTAATGGCCTGCACGGCGATGCGTAGATAGCCCTTGACGTCACCCTTGTCATTCACTACGGCAACTCGGTGAATCAGAGGAATCGGGTAGTACAATTCTGTCACTCACCTGTAATGGCCTGCACGGCGATGTGTAGATAGCCCTTGACGTCACCCTTGTCATTCACTACGGCAACTTGGTGAATCAGAGGAACCGGGTAGTACAATTCTGTCACTCACCTGTAATGGCCTGCACGGCGATGCGTAGATAGCCCTTGACGTCACCCTTGTCATTCACTACGGCAACTCGGTGAATCAGAGGAATCGGGTAGTACAATTCTGTCACTCACCTGTAATGGCCTGCACGGCGATGCGTAGATAGCCCTTGACGTCACCCTTGTCATTCACTACGGCAACTCGGTGAATCAGAGGAACCGGGTAGTACAATTCTGTCACTCACCTGTAATGGCCTGCACGGCGATGCGTAGATAGCCCTTGACGTCACCTTGTCATTCACTACGGCAACTTGGTGAATCAGAGGAATCGGGTAGTACATTTCTGTCACTCACCTGTAATGGCCTGCACGGCAATGCGTAGATAGCCCTTGACGTCACCTTGTCATTCACTACGGCAACTTGGTGAATCAGAGGAACCGGGTAGTACAATTCTGTCACTCACCTGTAATGGCCTGCACGGCAATGCGTAGATAGCCCTTGACATCACCCTTGTCATTCACTATGGCAACTCGGTGAATCAGAGGAACCGGGTAGTACAAATTGCTCAGGTAGACAAACGCTCTGAATTAAAACAAAAAAGAGAAAGTTATAATTATTATGTATAATGATATTAATTTGAACTGCTGCCAGAAGTAAATAGTTATAATTACAGAGGTAAATCCTGGGGGGGGGGGGGGGGGGGGGGGGGGGGGGGGGGGGGGGGATGGGGATGGGGATTGGGGGGCGCACCACATCCTTCCAAAAAATATATATTAAACTATCCTTTTCGTTTAATTTTTTCCCCATTGGGATACGCTTTTGAAGAGTTGGTCCTATTCTATTCTATTCTTCCCCATATGACGATTTTTAGAATAGCCTTCAACCCTTACCTGCCAGCCAGCCGAAACCAAGGGAAACGATCGTAGAACGGATCCCCACCACTCATACAGTCAATCGCAGGCTCGGGGGAAGTGGGAGATAACTCTGCTTCATTGTGATACATCTCACGCATCAACTCCAGACGTTGTCTGCAAGAAGAAAATACACACACAAATAAATATACATGTACACTGCCAACCATTAGTTTTCCTTATTTTGTATTCTTACTAGAGAACGGGAGATTGATAATGCTTATTCCCAGGATTGGGTTTTTTTTATGAAGGACCACACAGATAATGAGAGGAAACCTGCTGTCGCCACTTCATGGGCTACTCTTTTCGATTAGCAGCAAGGGATCTTTTATATGCACCATCCCACAGACAGGGTAGTACATACCACGGCCTTTGATACACCAGTTGTGGAGCACTGGCCGGAACGAGAAATAGCCCTATGGGTCCACCGACGGGGATAGATCCCAGATGGACCGCGCATCAAGCGAACGCTTTACCACTGGGCTACATCCTGCCCATCTTGATCTTAAGTGACAGAGTACTCAGGCTATGCCCACCCCAGATACATTGGTATAAAAGTCATTACGCTACATACATAAGTTTTCAGTTTCAAAGAAAGAAAGAAATGTTTTATTTAACGACGCACTCACCACATTTTATTTATGGTTATATGGCGTCAGACATATGGTTAAGGACCACACAGATTTTGAGAGGAAACCCGTTGTCGTCACTACTGGGATCCGAACCCATTATCTACCAGCCTGTTGACCGATGGCCTAACCACGACGCCACCGAGGCCGGTCTCGGTTTCAAATTACTCCATCATGATAGTAAAACAATAGTGTCTACAAGAAGTAAACATTTATACTAAAAATATGTTTCAAAAACATATTTTAATGGTTATGTTAAAATACATAAATATATATGCATTAAAATTTGTTGACGGGTGCATAAAAAGCCAATTACAAACAAAATATAAAATGTTCTTAATTGGATGCAAAAATAGACACAGATGACATAAAAAGAAAATGGAACTAATTTTAAATGAAAAGAACTTGAAAAAAGAGAGCTAAATTAAACAAAATGACACAGAAATAGCAAAAAATCAAATAACAAAAATGCTACAGTAAAATATTTATTTATAATGTTTAACATAATATATACATATATGTGTATGTATTTGACTTTCAGTAGATTAATATTATCCTAGGCGTGTTCTAAGTTTCATGTTGGGTTTTTTTAAATGTTAGTGTAATTTCAGTATAGGAACTGTTTATGGCACATCACGTTGTCTCATATTGGACTTCCAAAACATCAATAATATATACATTGAAAAAACCCAACATGAAACTTAGAACACGCCTAGGATAATATTAATCTACTGAAAGTCAAATACACATATTTAAACAAATATAGATTAGGAAGGAAAAACAGGTAACTGAAATGTATGCACTTGAGATAATAACATGAATACAATAACATGTGAAAGGGTGATGGATTTGTAAAAAGTGACACTAATTATGTAAAGTAAAATAATAAAATAAAATAAAAAATAAAATAAAATAAAAAATAAAATAAAATAAAAATAAAATATATTTTTATTTATATAATACTGTACACTTGTTTTCTTTTATCATTTTTATTTATATATACTGTACACTTGTTTTCTTTTATCATTTTTATATATATATTTAGGCTCCCATAAACATTAAAATGAGAAAAGAAAAACAAAACGAAACATCCAATAAATAAATTTTAATATTCCAAATAAAACAAATTAAGTGCCACTATATGTTTCAGTTCCTTCCACGTCTTTATCGGCTAAAAACACCATACAGTGCTGAAAATGGGTTTTACATAGCCTGTTTTAGACTTACATTTACAATGCTTAAACACCTGCGATTAAGAAAAACAGGCTGCGCAAATTCGGCCCAAAATCTTTAACTAATAACTTTATATAGGTAAAGATGAAAAACAAAAAAACAAAAAAAAACCCATCTTTATACTTTAACCTAAACAGACTTAATTATCTTTTGCTAACAGTAACAGATTAACATAGGCCATTCTAAAATTTAGCCTCAAAAGCGTATTTATCAGTTTGTTTAACCTAATTTAACAGTGAATTGTAACCATGCAAACGAAAAAAAAGAGAAAAAAAAAGAAGCACTAAAACTTTTGTTACCACACAGAAGCCAAACAGAAGGACAGAGCCACAACATCTGATGCATCCTCTGAAGTCAGTATATAAACTCTGGTTCACCACCAAATCAGCCATCATGGTTTTCTTAAAGGCGCAATATCAGGAACATTATTAAAGGTGCGTTATCAAAGTTGCAAGTGCCATATTTTGGTATGTCTTATTTTAAATTAATTGATCCCCCAGTAATATTTACATTTATAATTAACTTGAGAATACTGAAATTGTGATGAGCTGCTATCAGGTGTAAACAGTTGTTTCCCCATGAATTTTTGGTACAACGAGAAAGTAGCAATATCAGGAACTTTATTAAAGGTGCATTATCATAGTTGCAAATCCCTATTTTGGTATGTTTTATATTAATTTTGTGATTAAGAGCTAATTAATTGATCCCACAAATAATGAGCTTCTATCAGGTGTAAACAGTTGTTTCCCTATGGATTTTGTTAAAACGAGAAAGTCGCAATATCAGGAACATTAGTAAAGGTGCATTATTGTAGTTGCAAATGCCCTATTTTGGTATGTTTTACATCCATTTTGTGATTAACAGCTACTAATTAATTGATCCCACCAATAATCTTTAGTAATACATAAATTAACTTGACAATACCGAAACTGTATTAAGCTGCTTTCAGGCATAAACAGTCGTTTCCTGAAGAATTCTGAGTAAAATTAGAAAGTAAACAGAAAACTCTACTCCACGTGTCTATGAAAACAGCTGCCAGGTCATTCCATGTCAAATGAACCAAAAATAAAAAGTAAAGTTTGTTTTGTTCAGTGATCACTGCAGCACACTGAGCTTGTCTACCAACATCTAAAACTCGAATCCACCAAAGTTAAAAAAGTTAATGATCGGAGAAAGGAAGTATGAAGTTTAGATAAAAGTTTGTTTTGTTTTAATGACACCTTTAGAATACACTGATTTATTAATCATCGGCTAATGGATGTTAAACATTGCGTAATTTTGTCATATAGTCTTAGAGAGAAATCAAACCACTACATTTTTCCATTAGCAGCAAGGGATCTTTTATATAAACTTTCCCACAGAGAGGACAGCCAATACCATACTGATATAGAGCATACCTATACCAAATTCAGACATCATAGAATGGAAGTACACGTGTATGAAGTTAAAGTTTAAAGTTTATTATGATTTATTAATCATGAGCTATTGGATGTCAAACATTTGGTAAATTTGACACATAGTATTAACAGTAAGGACTCTTTTATACACACTTTCCCACAGACTGGACAGTACATATCATACTAATATGGCGTACCTATACCAAACTCAGGAATGATTGGAGAAAGGAAGTATGAAGTTAAAGTTTAAAGTTTGTTTTATTTAACAACACCACTAGAGCACATTGAGTTATTAATCATCAGCTATTGGATGTCAAACATTTGGTCATTTTGATACATAGAGAAAACCTGCTACATTTTTCCATTAGCAGTAAGGAATATTTTATACATACTTTCCCACAGACAGGACAGCACATACCATATTAATATAGTGTATCTATACCAAATCTGACATAGTATCTGAGGAACCCACTTCATTTTCCCATTGGTAGAAAAGGATCTTTATACATACTTTCCCAGACAGGACAGCACATACCATATTGATATAGAGTATCTATGCCAAATCTGACATAGTATCTGAGGAACCCACTTCATTTTTCAATTAGTAGAAAGGGATCTTTTATATATACTTTCCCATAGACAGGACAGCACATACCATATTGATATAGAGTACCTATACCAACTAAGGAAGTATGAAGTTAAAGTTTGTTTTGTTTAACACCACCACTAGAACGCACCAATTTATTAATCATCGGCTGTTGGATGTCAAACATTTGGTCATTTGGACACATAAGTGTTTGAGGAACCCACTACATTTTTCCATTAGCAGTAATCACTTTCCCACAGACGGGACAGCACATACCATACCGATATAGAGTATCTTTACCACATTTGACATATTATTTGAGGAACCCACTACATTTTTCCATTAGCAGAAAAGGGATCTTTTATATACTATTTCCCCTGACGTATTGATATAGAGCGCCTATACCAAATTCAGGAATGATAGGAGAAATGAAAACAGAATTATAATAATTTTAATTGACATGACTGATCTGACAGACTTTCGAACCGAGAGATACATATTGACTCCTGAACGTCATCGCCATAGAAACGGAACCGACCTGGACGGGATGAGATTATAAAAGTTAAAGACGTTCTGCTGACTGCAGCCAGTGAGACAATGAAAGAAGTCCTGTTTGGCTTCTGGTGTGTCGGGGGACAGATCCTCGTTATAGATCTCTCGCATCACCTCCAAACGCTGCCTACACGGTGGCATGGTGAGAGAAAACAAACACACAATCACGTCACAAAACTCAGTCGTTCGTTGTGCAAGGGGTTAAATTGGTTAGTGTGTGGAACATGTTAAACAGGGGTCGTTTTTTCTAAGGTTAGTGTGTAGAACATGTTATAGGGGGTCAGGTCAGGTCAAAGATTTAACGTACACATTCAAAGCTGTTGTAGCGCACAGCTGTCGTGGGCACGGGTGACAGGAAAGATGGGGGAGGTAGTAGGAAGGACCGCCTGCACTGATTGGCGCAAGGGAGTGCCAGCCGCCCTGGATGATTGGTAGCAGTATGGTGGTGCTATGGAATTTGGAATTTTGATAGTGGCCAAAAAAACAATGCCAAACAATGTTAAAGGGGGGGGGGGGGAGGGGGGAAGGGTCATACTTATATGGTTAGTAATAGGGCCCCGTTCCACGAAGCGATCTTAGCACTAAAATCACCTTAAGTGCATTAGGTAGTTATGCATTTAAGGTGATCTTAGCTTCCTGGAACGGGGCCCAGAACATGTTATAATAGGGTCAGT
Organism: Gigantopelta aegis; assembly: GCF_016097555.1. Classification (NCBI taxonomy): domain Eukaryota; kingdom Metazoa; phylum Mollusca; class Gastropoda; order Neomphalida; family Peltospiridae; genus Gigantopelta; species Gigantopelta aegis. The sequence goes on along the minus strand of NC_054713.1, from coordinate 39,178,699 downwards.
TTTGGGGGGGTTAGTGTACAGAACATGTTATATAACAGGGTCAGTTTTGGGGGGTTAGTGTACAGAACATGTTATATAACAGGGTCAGTTTTCTGGGGTTAGTGTACAGAACATCTTATAATAGGGTCAGTCTTTTGGGGTTAGTGTACAGAACATGTTATATAACAGGGTCAGTTTGGGGGGTTAGTGTACAGCACATGTTATAATAGGGTCAGTCTTTTGGGGTTAGTGTACAGAACATGTTATATAACAGGGTCAGTTTTCTGGGTTAGTGTACAGAACATGTTATAATAGGGTCAGTCTTTTGGGGTTAGTGTACAGAACATGTTATATAACAGGGTCAGTTTTCTGGGGTTAGTGTACAGAACATGTTATAATAGGGTCAGTTTTCTGGGGTTAGTGTACAGAACATGTTATAATAGGGTCAGTTTTCTGGGGTTAGTGTACAGAACATGTTAAAATATAGGATCAGTTTTCTGGCATTAGTGTACAGAACATGTTATACTAGGGTCAGTTTTCTAGGGTTAGTGTACAGAACATGTTATAATAGAGTCAGTTTTCTGGGGTTAGTGTACAGAACATGTTATATAACAAGGTCAATTATCTGAGGTTAGTGTACAAAACGTGTTATAATAGGGTCAGTTTTCTGGGGTTAGTGTACAGAACATGTTATAATAGGGTCAGTTTTCTGGGGTCAGTGTACAGAACATGTTAAAATATAGGATCAGTTTTCTGGGGTTAGTGTACAGAACATGTTATAATAGGGTCAGTTTTCTAGGGTTAGTGTACAGAACATGTTATAATAGCAGGGATGCAGAAATGGAAAATATTTCACAAGCCCACTGGACCAGAACCAACTAAAATTTACTAGCTCGCCAGAATTTCTACTAGTCCAACAGTCTATACAAAATATAGTTTTCTTTAGCAATATTTTAATATATAAACTATACATATATAAAACAAAAACATTATTACGGACACTTTGTAAGTTATCAACATTATGTTGCAAATGAACGAAATCAAATCCCAAACCTTGATTGACAAACCAATAGATGTTGAAATATTCTGATCAAGACTACGTTATTCACGAATACTGTGACTATTGGGTGTCAAACAAAGGTAGGTACATTAATTACGTGATGAACAAATAGCGTAATAAAAAGTCTACATGCAAACATGCACATTTAAATTAAAAACACAGAAAAACAAACAATAACAGTGATTTATTGAGGCATTCAGTGGGTCCAAACATAGGCCCGTTCCCTACCCCCAAAAATAACAACAATAACAAAAAATAAAAATTGCCAATTTCTGTACTAAACATTCCTAATATTATCTATACAGTAAAACCTGTTTAAACTGGAACACGTCGGGGACCTGATATTTATCTGATTTAGACATAGAAGCAAAATGGGAAAGCTTTGTTACCATAAATCGTTGTGAGTTCGTCGACTCAGTATTTGGTACAAAAAAATTGGTACGAAATACAAGCCGACTCATTTTTTATGTATTGTTAGTTGAACCAGAGATGTTGTCAATTTGACATACACGGCATTCATTATGCTGAACCGATCACAGTTTTAATGTTACTATTTTAATAAAGATTTCAAGATATATGAAAAACAATAAAGATTTTTGTAAAGTGATCCCCTAATATGGAACAACAAAAAATCTGTTAATTTTATTTCCATCTTCGTCGAATGAATCAATCGCTTTGATATCACCAGCTGATAAAAAGTAGTTTGTTTTTGTAAAGGTGGAGTATATATTATTTGGCACCTAATATAAATCATTTTAATGATAAACACTACCACTTTCGTTGTTTTATAAGTGGTGATATCCCCCAAAAAATGAAATGTTTATAATATTTTATAAAGAACTGCTGAATAAACAAATGACAATAAGTAAAAATCATCAGTTACAACCAATTAAATCTGAAATTGAGGACAAATGTTAGTGGACACAAAAGACAGAATGACCGGTCTGATCACGTGACAATTTTGGTGCCAAATAAGTGGTTTTTCAATCGTAGATTGCCAAATCAATAAAAAATCTAATGTTTTCATTGCACAAATAAAGTATAACTTTTATTGTGTGTATCAAACATACAAATAGAAATAGGTATGGGACAAACTAAAGGCTGTTGAAAATACTGTTAAAATAATTACGCTATGGTAACTGTTATAAGTTACTAAGTTTTTTGAAAGTTGCTTTTTCATTCACAAGGCAGCTTGTTTCCTTTCATGTCTAGTGAGAAGACTGAACACTTTTTTTTGTGTGGAAAAAAGTGTGCATTTGGAAATAGTGGAGATGCGTACTATAAAATATATTAGGGTGCAGAAAAATAAAGGAGAATGGCAGAATGCAATAGCGGGGTGGGCTGCACTGCTTAAATGGAGTAGTGATAACACAGTAAATGCTCAGTGTTTTAAAGGAGGAAACCAAAGCAACAAACAAACAAAAATTTGAAACCAAAAACAAGCATACAAAGGTAGAACACATTACATCAATTCTTAGCAGAACTTTGATGTTCAAGATATATTGTACTACAAACTCACACTATACATGTTAACAAGTTTTTAAACAAAGTACATGTAGTTATTTTAGAAATTTAAAATAAGAAACGTTAAATAAATGAATGAATGAATGAATGAATGAACGGACTGAATGAACGGACTGAATGAATGGATGATTGAATGAATGAATGAATGAATGAATGAATGAGTGAGTGAGTGAGTGAGTGAATGTTTAATGACACCCTAGCACACACAAAAAGTTAAATACTTAGCTTACTACCTACTAGTTTCAAACCTTACTAAACAAAAGAGGCAACCAAAAATAAAATAACACAAAATTCACAACAGAAAAAAAAAGCATTAAAGGAAAAATAAAATTGCATTCTAATATGAAAAATATTTCTAAACATTTCTATTTATTTAATTTCTCATAAAGCTGATTACATTAGCACAGGTATGGATTAATTATATTAAAAAATGTGCCTTCAGTTGAAGATCAATTCTCCTGTCGATTTGCTACACCCAATGTTTCAGTATAAATGTCTTTTGAAGAAACTTTTATCAACATAACCTAAAATAACTTGATAATGGTATTCTACTTTCTCATTAACTAAGTTCAATTCTGTGCCTTACCACTCACATGGAAGCCTACGTAATTAAATTCAGTAAATATTTTCAACAATAACACTGAATTCTAGGTCACACACACAATGTAGAAGGAAAGAAAGACAGAAAGAAATGTTTTATTTAACGACGCACTCAACACATTTTATTTACGGTTATATGGCGTTAGACATATGGTTAAGGACCACACAGATATTAAGAGAGGAAATCCGCTGTCGCCACTTCATGGGCTACTCTTTTCCATTAGCAGCAAGGGATCTTTTATATACACCACCCCACAGACAGGATAGTACATACCACGGCCTTTTATATACCAGTCGTGGTGCACTGGCTGGAGCGAGAAATAGCCCAATGAGCCCACCGACGGGGATCAATCCCAGACCGACGGCGCATCAAGCAAGCTAACGCTTTACCACTGGGCTACGTCCCGCCCCCACACACAATGTAGAAGACGAACTCTAGGATACTATTTTCTCCACCACTAACCTGAGTTTCTCCAGACTCCAGTAGTGGGTTGCACCGTTCTTCGTGTCCTGGACCTCGACTGCTACGATTGTCTTAGGAAAAGGTCGATCCGGATCACGATCCTCGGGGCAGAGCAGGTCTGGGGGGAGGGGGGAGTACAGAGTGTCAGTGAGGAGGATAAACTGGAACTGAACCTGCAAGTACAAACAAACAAAATCTGAATATAAAAAATTGTAACAGTTGTCTTTACCTGTCTTTTAGTATAAAGTTTGTATTATTGTTTTTAACGACACCACTAGAGCACATTGATGTATTAATCATCAGCTATTGGATGTCAAACATGTGGTAATTTCGACATATAGTCTTTGAGAGGAAATCCGCTACATTTTTCCATTGGTGGCAAGGGATCTTTTATATGCATCACCCCACAGATACACCTTTGATACACCAGTTGTGATGCACTGGCTGGAAAGACAAAATACATCAGTGGGCCCACCGACGGGGATCGACCCCAGACCGACCGCACATCAGGTGATCGCTTTACCACTGGGCTACGTCCTGCCCCACAAGTAATTTAATAATGTTTATTATAGTCATGAAGTTTAAACATTGTTTAATCTCTTAGAAACTGGGAGGGTGGGCCTGTACAACCCTACACTAGGAGAAAAATGTATGTTTTTGTCCCAATACTATATAAAGATTAAAATATGGCTTGTGCCCCCTACCATCCTCCCTCACTAGAGGCTGTGACTCACCCCCCCCCCCCTCCCCCATTAGAGATTGTGGCTCCACTCAGGATACTGTTCCTATGGGCCTGTTTTTTTCTGTTTTTTGGTTTTGTTTAACACCACCAATGAAGCACATTGATGAATTAATCACTGGCTACCGGATCGATGTCAAATAATCAGTTGTCTTGACATTCAGCCAGTGGAAACATTAAACAAAAATCATTACCAGCAAGAGATCTTTTATATGCAGTTTCTCAAAGACAGAGCAGCACATACCATGGCCTTTGATATGCCAGTCATGGAGCGCTGGTTGGCATGGGAGAAAACAGCCATGAATGCATCATAATGAATATTATGAAGGTCTCAATTGATTTGTTTCTTCTATGGTTAAACAGTAAATTAGTGTATGTCAAAATGACAATATTTCTTAAATATTTTGCATTTATTAAAGAATTTAATGTGTTTAACCTATTTAATAACTAAAAGATTTCTTGGTATCAAATTTTATAGAATGAAAAAGCTTCCTAACCAGATGCAAATATTAAATTATGACCTAAGTTCCACAGGTTAACACACCTGTCATAACCATTTGAAAGCTTATTCCTGATTGGCTATTAAGTGAAGGTTAAATGTTAGTATTTAAGATAAACCAATGAAATGGCATCTTTCTTAGGCTTTGGTATCAACCCGATTCTGTTACAAGACATTTTGTAGCAATAATATGGCATCCTATTATTTCATCTTTATGTGCTATTTCTAGTCTTAATGACATCACTGGAAATATTTTTCTCCAACTGCAGGTTTTAAAATGTTTACCTTTTTGTTCAGTTCCACACTGATGGCATTAGCTTCCTTCAGGAAAATAGCATTTCCCCACAGGTCATCCTGAATATTAGACAGAAAGTTTCTCAAGTTAATGCACTGCGAAACATTCATGTATTTAGCACACCAGGAAACAGTCATGTATTTAGTGCATTAGGAAACAGTCAATCATGTATTTGGTGCATTAGAAAACAGTCAATCATGTATTTATTGCATTAGGAAACAGTCAATCATGTATTTATTGAATTAGGTAACAGTCAATCATGTATTTAGTGCATTAGGAAACAGTCAATCATGTATTTAGTGCATTGGGAAACAGTCAATCATGTATTTACTGCATTGGGAAACAGTCAGTCATGTATTTAGTGCACTGGGAAACGGTCATGTATTTAGTGCATTAGGAAACAGTCAATCATGTATTTAGTGTATTAGAAAACAGTCAAACATATATCTAGTGCATTAGGAAACGGTCATGTCTTTAGTGCACTGGGAAACAGTCATGTATTTAGTGCACTGGGAAACAGTCATGTATTTAGTGCACTGGGAAACAGTCATGTATTTAGTGCACTGGGAAACAGTCAAGTATTTAGTACGCTGGAAAATGGTTGTGTATCTAGTGTCCTTGGAAACAGTCATGTATTTCATGCACTGGGAAACAGTAATGTATTAAAGACTAAAGACGATTTTTTTTTTTTTTTTTTCATGAGTTCTTAATCTCACAAATAAACTTTAATATCTCAAACACAATCCTTATAATTTAAATATGAATATAATAAAAGCAACTTTAGTAAAAAACAAAAAAAAATCCAAATCTTCATTACAACAAAATGAACATTATTATTTGAAAAAGATCAACTATATTATAACAGATATGAACATAATAATTATAGGATATTAAACAAGCTTTCATTTCGTATCATGTTTATGTCATGAGTAAAATAATGAACGTTATTATGATAAACTTAACTGAATGTTTTGCAAATAAAGTGACTGCAAAAAGAATAAAGATACTAAAAGAGCACACAGTAATAGTTTGTTTTTAAAAACATACCCGTAGCGACGTAAACTGATGATATTTCCATTTTCTGAATCCCCAGGCAGCGAGATCTCGTTCACGCTCATTCCAGGTGCATTCTGGGAAGAAAAATAGGAAAAAAAATATATCTAAATCACTGTCATTTTATTTTTCTACACCCAATAGCAGATATATTTTTGGTGCTGGGGTGTCATTAAACATCTATCCTATCCTATCCTATCCTATCCTATTTTATTCTATCCTATTCTATTCTATCCCATTTTATTCTATTCATTTCCATTCTATTAATTTTTCTAAATATCATACTCTCCTAAGTACATATTTCATTTTTATTTCTACTTATTTTCATGCTTATATCCAATTAAGGTTCAAGCACGCTGTCCAGAGCACACACATCTCAGCTATCTGGGCTGTCTTGTCCAGGACAATGGGTTAGTTGGTTAGTGGTTAGTGAGAGAAAAGAGGTTGTAGTGGCCTTATACCTACCCATTGAGCCCTTAAGAACTCACTCTGGGTGGGAGCCGGTACCGGGCTGCAAACCCTGTACCTACCAGACTGTAGTCTGATGGCCACCAAGGCCGGTTAAGTACAGAAGCAAATGAATCAATAATGTTACAGTTCTTATGTGAAGACAGAGAATGCTTTCTGGCTACTACATTCATGTCTATTAAATATCTCTTATTTTACCACTTGTGTAAAAACATATTCAACTCACTTTCGCTCATTAAATACATTTTAAAACAACTCATTTTAAGATAACTGGTACGGTATCTAATGGCCACCCATGTAGTATTCTCTATTTATATCGCCAAAAAGCTAATTCGAAAATCAAATGAATACAAGTCTTTAATAAGTTTCAATTTTGTTGTATTGTGTTTGACTAACTGAAACTTGAATTTTGATCACACATTTTCTGACCAAATTCATCAAATCTGTAATTATTATAATTTTAGTTTTCTGCATAAATCCTGATTCAGTTTTCCGACTGGTTACCTTCCATTTCATCCTCATCCTCAAAGAAGTCATCCGTGATGCAACTCGACATCATCGAGTGTCTCTCAACCTGTTCTTGAAGTGACTGGATCCGGTTTTCATAATCCTGTAAACAATTACATAAAAGAAAGGAATGTTACAATTCGACATCATCGAGTGTCTCTCAGCCTGTTCTTGAAGTGACTGGATCCGGTTTTCATAATCCTGTAAACAATTACATAAAAGAAAGGAATGTTACAACTATACATCATCGAGTGTCTCTCAACCTGTTCTTGAAGTGACTGGATCCGGTTTTCATAATCCTGTAAAAACATAACATAACAGAAAGGAATGTTACAACTCGACATCATGGAGTGTCTCTCAACCTGTTCTTGAAGTGACTGGATCCGGTTGAAACGAGAAATAGCCCAATGGGTCCACCAACAGGGATCGATCCTAGACCGATCGTGCATCAGGTGAGTGCTTTTACCACTGTGCTACGTCCTGCCTCTTCTATGACCATTAAAACTGCAGGCAAGTGCTCTATCACTGGAGATACTTTACATATGAAATCTAGTTCTAATCTATTATAGAATAAAATGTAATCTTTTTTATTATCTCTTATGTTATCTTATGTTATCTCACCTGTCTCTGTTGTTCAAATAACAAATCAGCTTCCTCTTTCTCTTTACGATACTGTTCTTCTAGATTCAGTAATCTGAAATTAAGTTTAAAAAAAATTAAACTTACAACTAACTTCTCCAGCATAAAATGTTAGAAAACATTTTGCTATTTGTCCGATAATTTGTTGACTTAAATTTAAACAAGCATTCTAAGAATACTGCGAAAGCAACACATGTCCTCAATCGGGCAAAACAAAAATTCATATCTCCTAAATTCAAGGGCCATAACTCTGTAGTAAAATGGATAAATTTCCATGAATGTCAAACTTGATGTGTAACTCTATATGTTAAAGCTATACACAAAATTTCAGCTCACTATCTTGAGGTATAAAAGTCTGAAAAACTATATGTGGGATAGACGGATGGACAGACAGGAAGACAGACAGGAAGACAGACAGAAGAGAAGAGACAAAACTGATTGGAGCAGCAGGGGACTAACAAGTATTCTGAAAGTACTGCTAAAACAATATATATCTTCTACAGGGTGCAACAAAATTTTAATGTCTTTTCTTTCTTTCTTAAATTTATTTTCGTGCTTATATCCAGTTAAGGTTCAAGCATGCTGTCCTGGGCACACACCTCAGCTATCTGGGGTGTGTGTCCAGGATAGTGGGTTAGTTGTTAGTGATTAGTAAGAAAAAAAGAGGGTGTAGTGGTCTACACCTACCCACGGGGTCGTTAAAACTCGCTCTGGGTGGGAGCCGGTAACCGGTTTGCGAACCCAGTACCTACCAGGCTTATGTCCGATGGCTTAACCAAGACACCACTGATCTCTTTAAGCTCAAGTGCCATAACTCTGTCAAAATTGAGCAAATGTAAGTCAAACTTGATCTGTAACTGTTACATCAGTAGCAAGGGACCTTTAATATGCACCATCCCACAGACAGGGTAGCACATACCACAGCCTTTGATATACACTGGCTGCAGTGTGAAATAGCCCAATGGGAAATCCCCATTAAAGTGAAACTTGATCTGTAACTGTTAAATCAGTAGCAAGGGACCTTTAATATGTACCATCCCACAGACAGGGTAGCACATACCACAGCCTTTGATATACACTGGCTGCAGTGTAAAATAGCCCAATGGGAAATCCCCATTAAAGTGAAACTTGATCTGTAACTGTTAAATCAGTAGCAAGGGACCTTTAATATGTACCATCCCACAGACAGGGTAGCACATACCACAGCCTTTGATATACACTGGCTGCAGTGTGAAATAGCCCAATGGGAAATCCCCATTAAAGTGAAACTTGATCTGTAACTGTTACATCAGTAGCAAGGGACCTTTAATATGCACCATCCCACAGACAGGGTAGCACATACCACAGCCTTTGATATACACTGGCTGCAGTGTGAAATAGCCCAATGGGAAATCCCCATGTAAGTCAAACTTGATCTGTAACTGTTACATCAGTAGCAAGGGACCTTTAATATGCACCATCCCACAGACAGGGTAGCACATACCACAGCCTTTGATATACACTGGCTGCAGTGTGAAATAGCCCAATGGGAAATCCCCATTAAAGTGAAACTTGATCTGTAACTGTTACATCAGTAGCAAGGGACCTTTAATATGCACCATCCCACAGACAGGGTAGCACATACCACAGCCTTTGATATACACTGGCTGCAGTGTGAAATAGCCCAATGGGAAATCCCCATGAAAGTCAAACTTGATATGTAACTGTTACATCAGTAGCAAGGGACCTTTAATATGTACCATCCCACAGACAGGGTAGCACATACCACAGCCTTTGATATACACTGGCTGCAGTGTGAAATAGCCCAATGGGAAATCCCCATGAAAGTCAAACTTGATATGTAACTGTACATGGACCGGTAGGGGACTTAAAAATATTCTTCTTACCGTTGTTCCATTTCCTTTCTCAGATCTATTCCCTGTTTCTCCAGCAATTCCAACTGAGCAAAACTCCAGTCCACAGGTTCCACTGAAAAACAAATTAAGACTTTATTAATTTGTAATACTTTAAATAAAACAAAAATTAACATTATCAAATCATACATTTAATATCGCATTAAAGACACAAAATCAAGTTTTATAGCCATTATAGCATGTCAAATTACTATGAGGTCAAATTATTCCACTAAACGGGTTCATACATTTTCATATTGAAATGTTTTGGTATTTTGAGTAAATACAGTGTTCTAAATGGAAGTGCAATCAATGAGTGAAAATGAAGTGTTTTTCATGAGTGAAATTGCAAACTGTTCAACATGACTCCAAATGCCAGACTCAATGTTCTAAATAAGCAAAAATGGAAAGAAGTTCTGTGTTAGTGAAACAGTGTTCTAGATGAGTGATAAATGAATTTTTTTTTAAAGATGAATGAAAATGGAAAAGTATTATATACTGATGTCCAAAAGAAACTATACCAATACTTAAGAGACTACTGGAGAAAAACCAAATTATGTTGCATGCTTAAAACAGCTATATATGCTCACGAGAGTGCTGTTTTGGCATTTTGGGAACAAACTTTTATTCCATAAAAGCATAAAGATATTTAACCATCCTTTTATTTCCATTATCCTAATTATAAAGGAAATTAAATAAGTTTTTCTGGATATAGTTTCTTTTGGCCGTCAGTATAGATACATGAAAATGATTACAAGTAAAAAGGGGAACTGTTTCAGATACGTTAAGATGGAAAGGGGTTCTATATGAGTGAAAATGGAAGTGTTCTAGACAAGTGAAAATGGAAGTGTTCTAGACGAGTGAAAATGGAAGTGTTCTAGACAAGTGAAAATGGAAGTGTTCTAGACGAGTGAAAATGGAAGTGTTCTATATGAGTGAAAATGGAAGTGTTCTAGACGAGTGAAAACGGAAGTGTTCTAGATGAGTGAAAATGGAAGTGTTCCAGATGAGTGAAAATGAAAGTGTTCCAGATTAGTGAAAATGGAAGTGTTCGAGATGAGTGAAACATTCTATACGAGTGAAAATGGAAGTGTTTTAGACAAGTGAAAACGGAAGTGTTCTAGATGAGTGAAAATGGAAGTGTTCTAGATGAGTAAAAATGGAAATGTTCTAGATGAGTGAAACGTTCTATATGAGTGAAAACAGAAGTGTTCTAGAGGAGTGAAAACGGAAGTGTTTTAGATAAGTGAAAATGGAAGTGTTCTAGATGAGTGAAATGGAAGTGTTCTAGATGAGTGAAAAATGGAAGTGTTCTAGATGAGTGAAACCATGTTCTAGATGAGTGAAACCGTGTTCTGGATGAGTGAGAATGGAAGTGTTCTAGATGAGTGAAAATGGAAGTGTTCTGGATGAGTGAGAATGGAAGTATTCTAGATGAGTGAAACCGTGTTCTGGATGAGTGAGAATGGAAGTGTTCTAGATGAGTGAAAATGGAAAACTCTTCTTACTAATTGGTGCCTCCACCGACTCAGTCATTAGGGCTCTACTCTGGCGCGCTGCAAAGAACAAACGTATAAATGAGGGAGCTGTCCATGAGTGAAAATGAAACAATGTTTCTATTTGTTAACAGTCTCCTCTATTAAATAAAAAAAAACATGACATAAATTGACACATTTATTTAAATATTTATGAATTAGAGACTACCTTTTTTTTTTAATGTGCAAATGATACAAAGGCAAAATAAAATATTTGACTGGCATGTTTTAAAGACAGAAAGACAAAAACCTATTTCTCCCACAGGCTGTATTTTCTAAAGAGCAACAAGGGATTTTTTTATATGCACTTTCCACAGGCAGGACAGTACATACCACAAACTTTGATGTACCAGTTATTGGGCGCTGGTGAGGACCATGAACTCTACAAGTCATGCCCATCATTACTATACAGTTATAAAATGCATCATTCTACAAATATAGCCACACACCTTGCTGTGGATGATTGAAGCGGAACACATGGTGTTTGCCGAGGATGACGCGAGCGCCGGTTTTCAAGTTAGTCGGTTCCGTGACCTGTCGCCCATTCACGTAACACAGCGCATCTTCAAACGGAACAAGAGTGACGACACCTGCAACACACAAACAAAATCAAATTTAATGTCAAAGTGTTTTTTAATTAAATAGAATAAGGAAGGAAATGTTTTATTTAACGACGCACTCAACACATTTTATTTACGGTTATATGGCATCGGACATATGGTTGAGGATCACACAGATATTGAGAGAGAATCCCACTGACGCCACTTCATGGGCTACTCTTTTCGGTTAGCAACAAGGGATCTTTTATATTCACCATCCCACAGACAGGATAACACATACCATGGCCTTTGATATACCAGTCGTGGTGCACTGGCTGTAACAAGAAATAGCCCAATGGGCCCACCGACGGGCATCGATTCCAAACCGACAGCACATCAAGTGAGCACTTTACCACTGGGCTACATCTCCCCCCCCCCCCCCCCCCCCCCCAGAGCGCAATATAAAATTATTACCAGCTGAAACCGAAAGTTAATGTTTGTTTTGTTTAATGACACCACTAGAGCTCAATGATTCATTAATCATCGGCTATTGGATGTCAAACATTTGGTAATTCTGACATGTAGTCATCAGAAGAAACCCGCTACATTTTTCTAATGCAGCAAGGGATATTTTATATGCACCATCCCACACAGGACAGCACATACCACAGCATTTTATATATCAGTCGTGGTGCACTGATGGCAACAAGAAATAGTCCAATGGGCCCACTGACAGTGGTAAACTAGTAAACCACGATTAAACTATACTTAAAAGAACAACACATAATATATAGAATAGAAGTATATATAGTGTACATAAATATATGCTTACAAAATTCTTTAAAACAAGAGTACCTGTGAGATACATGATACGCCCGCTATTTGTATCACAGTGACCTAGTAATTGTATGTGACATACCACTATGCCAAGTTGTTCCTACATGTGAGGTTTGATGGTTCTGTACATGCATCTGTATGCAAGATATGGTCCAGATAAAGATTTACTGTTATGTACAGTAGACCGTGAAAAGTAGGTCACAGTGACCTAGTAATAGTACACGACACACCACCATCACAAGTTGTTCCTACATGTGAGGTATGATGGTCCTGTATGCATCTGTATGCAAGATATGGTCTGGACAAGAAAGAGTTCACAGACAGATGTACAGACAAGACGGACAATGCCATACCATAATACGACCAATCATACAAAAACATTCTCACGAGATACATATGATTGTGCATTGACACACATGGAATGAATGAATGAAATGAATGAATGAATGAATGAATGAATGTTTAACGACACCCCAGCATGAAAAATACATCGGCCATTGGGTGTCAAACTATGGTAAATGCAAACAAAGTGATGATGAACATCAATATAAAAGGAAGGAAGGAAATGTTTTATTTAATGACGCACTCAACACATTTTATTTACGGTTGTATGGCGTCAGACATATGGTTACGGACCACACAGATATTGAGAGAGGAAACCCGCTGTCGCCACTTCATGGACTACTCTTTTCGATTAGCAGCAAGGGATCTTTTATATGCACCATCCCACAGACAGGGTAGTACATACCACGGCCTTTGATATACCAGTCATGGTGCACTGGCTGGAATGAGAAATAGCCCAATAGGCCCACCGACGGGGATCAATCCCAGACCGACTGCGCATCAAGCGAACGCTTTACCACTGGGCTACGTCTCGGCCGTGGACAAGAAAGAGTTCACCGACAGACATACAGACAGACGGACAATGCTATACCATAATATGATCCATCGTACAAAAACATTCTTACGAGATACATGTGATTGTGCATTGACACACATGGAATGAATGAATGAATGAATGAATGAATGAATGAATGAATGAATGAATGAATGAATGTTTAACGACACCCCAGCACGAAACATACATCGGCTATTGCAGGGTTAGCTCTAGGTGATCAGAAAGTTTCGCCAAATCATCTATTTAAACTTAAAAAATGGCAAAAACCCAAGTATTTTCTAATAAAATAACATTTACTACAAGAAATTTATTCGCCAAATTAAAATAAATTTTGCCAATTGTTTTTAAAATTCGCAATTGGCGAACTTGGCGAGTGTCAGAGCTAGCCCTGCATTGGGTAACCATGGTAATGCAAACAAATAAAAGTGATGATGAACATCAATATAAAAATTCAACAGTTAAATAAAAACACAATGTAAAGAACTGTGTGTGACACACATACACGGATTAGAATGAACCTACAGTTAAATAAAAACACAATGTAACAAACTGTGTGACACACACATACACGGATTAGAATGAACCTACAGTTAAATAAAAACACAATGTAAAGAACTGTGTGACACACACACATACACGGATTAGAATGAACCTACAGTTAAACAAAAACACAATGTAAAGAACTGTGTGTGACACACATACACGGATTAGAATGAACCTACAGTTAAATAAAAACACAATGTAACAAACTGTGTGACACACACACATACACGGATTAGAATGAACCTACAGTTAAATAAAAACACAATGTAAAGAACTGTGTGTGACACACACACATACATGGATTAGAATGAACCTACAGTTAAATAAAAACACAATGTAAAGAACTGGGTGTGACACACACACATACATGGATTAGAATGAACCTACAGTTAAATAAAAACACAATGTAAAGAACTGTGTGTGACACACACATACACAGATTAGAATGAACCTACAGTTAAATAAAAACACAATGTAAAGAACTGTGTGTGACACACACACACACGGATTAGAATGAACCTACAGTTAAATAAAAACACAATGTAAAGAACTGTGTGTGACACACACATACATACACAGATTAGAATGAACCTACAGTTAAATAAAAACACAATGTAAAGAACTGTGTGACACACACACACACACACACAGATTAGAATGAACCTACAGTTAAATAAAAACACAATGTAAAGAACTGTGTGTGACACACACATACATACACAGATTAGAATGAACCTACAGTTAAATAAAAACACAATGTAAAGAACTGTGTGACACACACACACACACAGATTAGAATGAACCTACAGTTAAATAAAAACACAATGTAAAGAACTGTGTGTGACACACACATACATACACAGATTAGAATGAACCTACAGTTAAATAAAAACACAATGTAAAGAACTGTGTGACACACACACACACAGAGATTAGAATGAACCTACCGTCTTTGTTCTCAAATATACAGTGGTCTTCGAGCACGTGGGTTCCATTGAGCTGTATGTCGAGCATGTTGCTGCCATGGTGGTTGCCGACGCGTGTCGTGCCGTCCTTGATGTAGTAGATCAGACACTCGGACATCAGCGGGTCTTCGTTCAGGTTCACCAGGTGCGGAGACTGAAATAACAAAAAGGAGCGGAAAACTTTTCATACTGTACAGACGAAA
Source organism: Gigantopelta aegis (assembly GCF_016097555.1). Lineage (NCBI taxonomy): Eukaryota > Metazoa > Mollusca > Gastropoda > Neomphalida > Peltospiridae > Gigantopelta > Gigantopelta aegis. The sequence goes on along the minus strand of NC_054713.1, from coordinate 39,163,461 downwards.
ATAAATGGTGCTGTAAAATACCACCGAATACACGTGGGTTATTATAAAAACATTTTGGTCTTATTTACAAAGCCTGTTTCTCTTAAACACAAACAAAAACATAAAAGTCTCAAATAAAGCATGTGAAAAAACCAGATTGGAGAAAACTTGAGAGTGTTTTCTCTTTTATAGATACATCACCTGTTCTCAAACTAGTACCCTTGAGGACAGGTGATGTTGAAAACATTCAGATTAAGACAGAGGAAAAGGAAAAGATGTCAGAATTGAAACAGCAAAGGAAAAAGACTGTTGGGATATTTTAACCAGACTACTATCCTTAGGGGAATGCACTAGTTTGACTTGTCGCATGTGAATTGTTTTGAGCATCTGTCTGAGGCATGTTGGATCATGGAATCAATTGCCGTCTACAGACTCAGGTTTTCCCATCCCAACCAGACCCCTACAACTAGTGCATAATATTCCAAACTGATAAAACAGCGAGGGATCTGTTATATGCACCTTCTCAAAAATGGGACAGCACATACCAGAGTCTTGAATGGTCTGTTGTGAGGCACTCTTGACAAGTTAACACCATGCATATTGCATAACACAGAACTATAACAATGTGCCATTTTACTCAAATGTGAAAAGATCTTAACAGTTTTATTTTCCAAACTGATTGTACCAAGTTAGAATTCAGAAGGCATATACAAAAATCCTAATAAAACATTAAACGAGAATCAACTTACCTTTTTGGGAGAAAACACTCCAATAGTTCCACCATCTTTTTTAATGGCAACACCCATTTCTGCCAACACCGCCTCCCTGGAAATATAGAAAAATACATTGTCCTTAGTACATGTGAAAATCAGAATTCAGTGAATAAAAAATAATATGGGATGTAATATTTAGGATTAATCTTGTTCTTAAGAAATAGAAGAAAAAAAAGATAAAATTTTAAATAACAAATTAAAGTAAAAAAATATTTTTTTTTTAAATATAACATGCATTGAGATGAAAATCTATAAACAACGTTTTACTGACGTCACACTTTGCGAGAAATAGGGCTAAATACAAAAACACAACACTGGACCCAAACAAAAAACTTTATGCCATCACCGCTGCCACCAGTCAGAAATGTATACCTTAATGTTGCTTGCTAATTTCATCAAAGCAAAACAAAAATTCCGATTTCATTTTGTCCAACATTCACAACTGTTTTGAGCTATTGCCTTGAACATAGCTGTTGTCACCTAACAAACTAAAAAAAAAAGAAGAAAAGAATCTTTAAATTAGATCAAATTGAAACTACACCCACCTGTCTTTTCGAATAGCCTCAGTTTTTCGTAGTTTTTCTTCCCATGATTCATTGAGCTCTGCGATCAACTTCTCCGACATTTTCAGCCTTTCCATGGCATCCTCGCCACCTTCGATTGTCAAGGATTGTTTTCGAGATCGAGAGGCATTCAAAATTTGTCCAGCTCCTGAAAAATACCAAAAATTAATTTTAAATGCTTTGTAAATGTTAAGGCTATGGAAATAACAACAATTAAAATATGTTTTAAAATAGAAAATTGAATAAATTTAGTCATTTATGAATCCTTTGCCATTTAAAATTTGATTATGGCAAATGATGCTTTTAAATTAATAAAAATAAAAATAAATGATTAAAATCACTGATACACAGAAATAAAAAACATTAACGATGCTAGCAGCAATTTGACAGTCTCCAAAGAAGGATTTGAAATTTTTAAATACACATTCAGCATATTTAATTCATTAAAATTTTAATGTCATAAATTTTAAAACAATAGAGATGAACATTCATAGATGCAATATTAAACAAACCTTCATTGGTCTAGGACTTACAGATTGTGAAAAAACAGAGCTAAACATAGGAACTAAACATTGGATCTAAATGCAAACATTGATGGTGTCCCAGCCATCAGAAAACTAACACCCACATCTTATCTCTCAACTCTGTTAAGGTCGAGGCCTGTAAATGCAAACATTGATGGTGTCCCAGCCATCAGAAAACTAACACCCATATCTCATCTCTCAACTCTGTTAAGGTCGAGCCCTGTAAATGCAAACATTGATGGTGTCCCAGCCATCAGAAAACTAACACCCATATCTCATCTCTCAACTCTGTTAAGGTCGAGGCCTGTAAATGCAAACATTGATGGTGTCCCAGCCATCAGAAAACTAACACCCACATCTCATCTCTCAACTCTGTTAAGGTCGAGGCCTGTAAATGTAAACATTGATGGTGTCCCAGCCATCAGAAAACTAACACCCATATCTCATCTCTCAACTCTGTTAAGGTCGAGCCCTGTAAATGCAAACATTGATGGTGTCCCAGCCATCAGAAAACTAACACCCACATCTCATCTCTCAACTCTGTTAAGGTCGAGGCCTGTAAATGCAAACATTGATGGTGTCCCAGCCATCAGAAAACTAACACCCATATCTCATCTCTCAACTCTGTTAAGGTCGAGCCCTGTAAATACAAACATTGATGGTGTCCCAGCCATCAGAAAACTAACACCCATATCTCATCTCTCAACTCTGTTAAGGTCGAGCCCTGTAAATGCAAACATTGATGGTGTCCCAGCCATCAGAAAACTAATACCCATATCTCATCTCTCAACTCTGTTAAGGTCGAGGCCTGTAAATGCAAACACTGATGGTGTCCCAGCCATCAGAAAACTAATACCCATATCTCATCTCTCAACTCTGTTAAGGTCGAGCCCTGTAAATGCAAACATTGATGGTTTCCCAGTCATCAGAAAACTAACACCCATATCTCATCTCTCAACTCTGTTAAGGTCGAGCCCTGTAAATACAAACATTGATGGTGTCCCAGCCATCAGAAAACTAATACCCATATCTCATCTCTCAACTCTGTTAAGGTCGAGCCCTGTAAATGCAAACATTGATGGTGTCCCAGCCATCAGAAAACTAACACTCATATCTCATCTATCAACTCTGTTAAGGTCGAGCCCTGTAAATGCAAACACTGATGGTGTCCCAGCCATCAGAAAACTAACACCCATATCTCATCTCTCAACTCTGTTAAGGTCGAGGCCTGTAAATGCAAACACTGATGGTGTCCCAGCCATCAGAAAACTAATACCCATATCTCATCTCTCAACTCTGTTAAGGTCGAGGCCTGTAAATGCAAACATTGATGGTGTCCCAGCCATCAGAAAACTAATACCCATATCTCATCTCTCAACTCTGTTAAGGTCGAGCCCTGTAAATGCAAACATTGATGGTGTCCCAGCCATCAGAAAACTAACACCCATATCTCATCTCTCAACTGTGTTAAGGTCGAGCCCTGTAAATGCAAACATTGATGGTGTCCCAGCCATCAGAAAACTAATACCCATATCTCATCTCTCAACTCTGTTAAGGTCGAGCCCTGTAAATGCAAACACTGATGGTGTCCCAGCCATCAGAAAACTAACACTCATATCTCATCTATCAACTCTGTTAAGATGAGACATTATTACCCACATCGTTAAAAATATCTTGCAAAATATCAAAGTGATACGTCCCACTAGAACAGCAAGTGGGACGTATCACTTCAATGTTACATGATGACGTAATCGATTCATGCACTACAACCTTACAGGAACATCAATCAAATAAGTTGAGTGATATAAATAAACATTGATTATGGGTAATAAATAGAATATTAAACTCGCTACCATTTCGTATCATGCTTATGTCTCTCATGAAATAATTTCCATTGTTACTCGCTAAAGCTTGTGACAACTGAAAATTATATCACTCGGGACATAAACATGATAAGAAATGAAGCTTGTTTAATATCCTATAAATATTTATATCTTGTTTGTACCTCCTTCCTGGACTTCGATTCCCTCGTTAGCCAGAAGTTCTTTGAGCCGCTGCACCTCTTCCTTCAGTTCTCGGATCAGTCGGGCATTCGGATCTTCATTGACAACAGCCTTGCAGACAATCTGTTTGGCGCGGTCTGCGTACCTGGAATTTTTTTTTTTAACTGTACATCAAAAACATTTAACAGAATACAAAGTATTAACATGTGACAGACTTTCATTTCTGAGGGTGCGAGTGCTAGGTACATCCTGCAAGCCTATCAATTTAATCTGAAAGGAAGGAAGGAAATGTTTTATTTAATGACACACTCAACACATTTTATTTATGGTTATATGGTGTCGGAAGGAAATGTTTTATTTAACGACACACTCAACACATTTCATTTACGGTTATATGACATCGGACATATGGTTAAGGACCACACAGATATTGAGAGAGGAAACCTGCTGTCGCCACTTCATGGACTACTTTTTTTGGTTAGCAACAAGGGATCTTTTATATGCACCATCCCACAGACAGGACAGTACATACTAAGGCCTTTGTTACACCAGTTGTGGAGCACTGGCTGGAACGAGAAATAGCCTAATGGGCCCACCGACAGATATCGATTCAATCTGAAAGATGTAAAACAATGTGCCCACTGTTTTAATCACCAGCACTTCCTTTCTAATACCGAGTTTGATTTTCCCTCCCACAACATTTTGCAGTGTAATTGTTCATACCTCAAAATTTTTAACTTCGCAATTTGTTAGTCCCCTGGTATTTAAAAAAAATGAAATTCTGATGTGATAAAAAAAACTAATAAAAAGTTGTTGTATCACTTAAAAGACAATATTAATTGGTTCTTGAGGGGTTTTTTTCAAATTATCAATATATATTGTTTTTAGCAGTTACACAGGGTAAGAATAATAGACATTTTTGAAAGGAGGGGTGGTGTCAGCACTTTATGAAAAACATGTTTACGGGAGGAGTGGTGTCAGCAGATTATGAACAACATGTTTATGGGAGGAGTGGTGATAGCAGTTTATGAAAAACATGTTTAAGGGAGGAGTGATGATAGCAGTTTATGAAAAACATGTTTACGGGAGGAGTGGTTATAGCGGTTTATGAAAAACATGTTTAAAGGAGTGGTGATAGCAGTTTATGAAAAACATGTTTACGGGAGGAGTGGTGATAGCAGTTTATGAAAAACATGTTTACTGGAGGAGTGGTGATAGCAGTTTATGAAAAACATGTTTAAAGGAGGAGTGGTGATAGCAGATTATGAAAAACATGTTTACGGGAGGAGTGGTGATAGCAGTTTATGAAAAACATGTTTACAGGAGGAGTGGTGATAGCAGATTATGAAAAAACTGTTTAAGGGAGGAGTGATGATAGCAGTTTATGAAAAACATGTTTAAGGGAGGAGTGATGATAGCAGTTTATGAAAAACATGTTTAAAGGAGGAGTGGTGATAGCAGTTTATGAAAAACATGTTTAATGGAGGAATGGTGATAGCAGTTTATGAAAAACATGTTTACGGAAGGAGTGGTGATAGCAGTTTACGAAAAACATGTTTAAGGGAGGAGTGGTGATAGCAGTTTACGAAAAACATGTTTAAGGGAGGAGTGGTGATAGCAGTTTATGAAAAACATGTTTACGGGAGGAGTGGTGATAGCAGTTTATGAAAAACATGTTTATGGGAGGAGTGGTGATAGCAGTTTATGAAAAACATGTTTACAGGAGGAGTGGTGATAGCAGTTTATGAAAAACATGTTTACGGGACGAGTGGTGATAGCAGTTTATGAAAAACATGTTTACGGGAGGAGTGGTGATAGCAGTTTATGAAAAACATGTTTAAAGGAGGAGTGGTGTCAGCAGATTATGAAAAACATGTTTACGGGAGGAGTGGTGATAGCAGTTTATGAAAAACATGTTTAAGGGAGGAGCGATGATAGCAGTTTATGAAAAACATGTTTACGGGAGGAGTGGTGTCAGCAGATTATGAAAAACATGTTTAAGGGAGGAGTGGTGTCAGCAGATTATGAAAAACATGTTTAAAGGAGGAGTGGTGATAGCAGATTATGAAAAACATGTTTAAGGGAGGAGTGATGATAGCAGTTTATGAAAAACATGTTTAAGGGAGGAGTGGTGATAGCAGTTTATGAAAAACATGTTTAAGGGAGGAGTGGTGATAGCAGTTTATGAAAAACATGTTTAAGGGAGGAGTGGTGATAGCAGTTTATGAAAAACATGTTTAAGGGAGGAGTGGTGATAGCAGTTTATGAAAAACATGTTTACGGAAGGAGTGGTGATAGCAGTTTATGAAAAACATGTTTAAGGGAGGAGTGGTGATAGCAGTTTACGAAAAACATGTTTAAAGGTGGGGTGGTGTCAGCTGTTTATACCAGTATGTACTGCTGAGCAGAAGTTAAGTAAAGTGTTAAAAAAATTTTTTCTTCTATTTTCATTAATCAAAATGTGCACCTAAAATAAATATTTTATTCGGAAGTTTATAAAAATGCACAAACCTTAGAGTGCTGAGTGTCTCATCATAGTTGATATCTGCAGGACTGAGAGCTGCAATCATAGCCGTTTTCGAGTTTCCTCCTGAAATTTACATAACAGAATATTATCAAATATACCGTATATCCTCCAATATACGTTGGGTCAAACATGGTATGAAAACACTTCTTTAAAAGTGATAAAAATGGCTTTCTAAACTTCACATTTAACTTTCTTCAGGCAGGGGGAGGTCTAGATTGTGACCAGCAAAGTTTTAGGGGGTTAAAATCATGCTTCCATGAAAAAATATATATATATATATTTTTTTTTTTTCCCAACCCCTGAAAATCTATCCTCTGCAAGCAAAAGTGTTTCTCTTTAAGTAAACAAAATGGTCACGTGATATATAAATCATTATAACACTGTAAACTGGGGGGGGAAATGTCTGTGTATAAATACATCTTTAACGCCAAACATCAAGTCACAAACTTTATATGCAGGACTAGCTCTGGGTGAGTAAAACATTTCAACAAATTGTCTATTAAACTTCAAATGGCAAAAATCAACAGCTTTATTTTTTAAATGTCAATTATTACATTAAATTATATCGCCAAATAAAAATAAAATTTGCCATCTGGTTTCAAAATTCGCAATTGGCATTTTGACGAGTGCCAGAGCTAGCCCTGATAGGCATGTATTATTTTCACCGTTAGTCGATCATTCACGAAATTGACACCTCGCAAACATGCACCAAGGTTCATATTCACGCAAAAACACGGCCCAATTTCATAAAACAAAAGCCTAGTTTTACACATAAACGTAAATCTATACGACTAAAACACAATTCTTATTACTATTATAGTAAAACAAATATAGTTAGAAATACACATATTTAATTTTCAATAGTCATTAAAATGCTCAATCTTCCATAATAATGTAATTTTCCATGTGAAATAGATGCCAAACATATGTATGCCCGGTATAACTGCTAGTCGCAGACATACACTTACAATGTTTAGTGAAATTGGCCCCAGACATGTAATAATGAAACTATGTAATCTATATGTAATCTATATGTAATCTATAGCTATACATATAAAAATGTTTTATTTAACGACACACTCAACACATTTTATTTATGGTTATATGGCGTCGGACATATGGTTAAGGACCACACAGATATTGAGAGACGAAACCCGCTGTCGCCACTTCATGGGATACTCTTTTCGATTAGCAGCAAGTGATCTTTTATATGCACCATCCCACAAACAAGATAGTACATACCACGGCATTTGTTACACCAGTTGTTGAGCACTGGCTGGAATGATCCAGCCATTAGATGTCAAACATTTGGAGCTATACATATAATAACATATAAAACATTGGTTATATAAGGAGTGGTTATATAAGGAGAGTAAACTCGATAGCTCCAATCAAGTTTGGGTCATAACTTATTTCATTTTGTAACTACATACATGTATATGCAAAATATATTGCACATGTATATGTGAATAATTTTTATTACTCATCATGTAAAAAATGAATGTAATACCTAAGTTTTCTCTGAGAAGCCATGTCAGCACTGAGTCTCGATACGGCACAAAGTCTGTCCTTTTCTTCTTTTTTATTGCCTAGAAGAAAAGAAAGGAATATTTGTTTAACGACACCTCAGCACATTTTTAAACTACAGCTATTTGGTGTCTAATATATGGTTATTTTGACACTTGGTTGAGAGTGAGAGGAAAGGAAAGGAATGTTTGTTAATAACACACCAGTACTTTTTTAAACTACAGCTATTTGGTGTCTAACATATGGTTATTTTGACACTTGGTTGAGAGTGAGAGGAAAGGAAAGGAATGTTTGTTTAATGACACACCAGTACTTTTTTAAACTACAGCTATTTGGTCTCTAACATATGGTTATTTTGACACTTGGTTGAGAGTGAGAGGAAAGGAAAGGAATGTTTGTGTAATGATACACCAGTACTTTTTTAAACTACAGCTATTTGGTGTCTAACATATGGTTATTTTGACACTTGGTTGAGAGTGAGAGGAAAGGAAAGGAATGTTTGTTTAATGACACACCAGTACTTTTTTAAACTACAGCTATTTGGTGTCTAACATAATGTTATTTCGATACTTGGTCAAATGAAAAAAAGGAAACTGGCTGCTTGACAAATTTTGTTAATTTTTTTTTATCATAATCAATTTTCCTTAATACCAGGTAGTTAAAACATTATTTTGTCTTTGAAGATAAGAAAGGTAAAATTAAATTATTTTACTAAGTCTCTATGGCAGTTGACCCACTAAGGCCTGACAAAATCTTGCCTGAAAATATATACAGAATAACTGATTAATGTTAAAGTTTATTTTGTTCAATGACACCACTAGAGCACATTGATTTATTAATCATCGGCTATTGGATGTCATACATTTGGTAATACTGACATATAGTCTTAGAGAGGAAACCCTCTGCATTTTACCCATTAGTAGCAAGAGATCTTTTACATGTGTTCTTCCACAGACAGGATAGCACATACCACAGCCTTTGACATACAAGTAGTGATACACTGGCTGGAATGAAAAATAGCCCAATGGGCCCATCGAAGGGGATCGATCCCAGACCAATCACATATTAGGCGAGCACTTTACCACTGGGCTACATCTCACAGCGAATAACTGATTACTTATGACTGAGGTTATTGGCTCTATCCTGTGATGATACATGTAAGAATGGAGATCCATGCCGAGTTGAATTCCTTATTTGTTCTGAACAGGATAAAGCGGATAAACAACGTCCACTGATCAAATTGTCAACACTAAAAAATGTAGGATTTAACATTCATTTAAAAAAAAAAAAAAAAATATTATTGGTCATTTTTAAAAATAGATATTCAGATTCTAAAAATAAATGATAAAAACTGTGTTTGTGCTGTACACAAGTTATCAGGGGTGGTAACTGGTAATCTGTAAAAAAAAAAAAAAAAGGAAATCTAGAGGGCTCCAAGAAATTCTTGAAATCCTAGGTTAAAATCTGTGCCATCTAACACATTTTGGAGGAAAGGACGATTAAAATGCGAGGAAAGGCAATGTTCCATGAGAGGAAAACAGCTGATCCGAGGAGAATTCCCACCCCTAATTTATGGAGAAATGAAACACTCTATAATATGCTCTATAACTGTTTTTATAATACACTTGCTTATAATAAATTATAACACTATTTCCTCATTTGAATTACATGAAATCTCTCAAAACCAGACCCTCTGGAACTGGAATTCCCTCAAAACCAGAAAAATATTTGCAGCCCCTTTTTAAATATCTGTATAGAAGAGAACCTCTCTAAACCAGATACCTCTTCAAACCAGACTTTTCACTTGGTCCCAAGGTCCCAAGGTCCCAAGGATGTCCGGTTTAGAGGAATTTCACTGTATATCAGCAGATCATTATAAATAGTTAATTGGGAGAGCTATTTTAGAAATAATTACAAACTATTGACAACATATAGTTCTACCGTAAAAGTATTTGCAAAATAATTACGATAAAAAAAAAAAGAGAGAAATAATTACAACCAACAAACAAAACGACATGTACCATGCAGAAATATCTGTGCAGCAGACATAAGATTGCAGTTACTTCAGATTTAATAACGTGGCAAAATTAAAAATAACAAGCAAGAAAACGACACAGAGAATGTCTATTATATAAAGGGCAACCATTCACTATAGAGCACTGATTTATTAATCATCGGCTAATGGATGTCAAACATTTGGTAATTTTGACATACATGTAATATTAGAGAGGAAACCTGCTAGATTTTTTCATTAACAGTAAGGGATCTTTCATATACACCATGCCACAGACAGGATAGCACATACCACGACCTTTGATATACCAGTCGTGGTGCACTGGCTGGGACGAGAACTAGACATAAGCAGCATAAAAGCAATTACACATGTATCAGTATGCACAACTCCAATCATATTTGTTGGTTTATGAGTTCAACACTTGCTTTTTCATATGTTAATTTGCAAAAAAAAAAAAAAAAAAAAAAAAAAAAATTTTTACTTTCATTTACATTCATGTGAAAATATATAACAATGTATGAGACTTAACTGATGAAACCAGGCAGCTTTGTATGTGAGCTAGCTATGAGTTGAGCTAAATTAACGAACTTAACAAATTAAAGTTAACGTTTGTTTTGTTTAATGTCAAACATTTGGTCTTAGCGAGGAAACTTGTTACATTTTGCCATCAGCAGCAAGGGATCTTTTATATGCACCATCCCACAGACAGGACAGCACATACCATGGCCTTTCATATACCAGTCATGGTCCACTGGTTGGAATGAAAAATAGCCCAATGGTCCCACCAACGGGGATTGATCCTAGACAGACCGTGCATCAAGCAAGCGCTGTACCACTGGGCTACTTTCATGATTTTAAAAATTGCGTCAAAGTGACATCAATATAATGACAGTCATAAGCAAACTAGCTCAGCATTCAGCTCACCATGTGTAGTGAAATTGACTAGAGCTATATACATAACAGCTGTGTGAAAAGTCTCATATAACGTTTCTCTGAACTGATAAGCTCTTGTATGGGGTAGGGTAGGCTGAAGACCTTTCTTCAAAAATCAAACTATAAAATAGTACCATGATATAAAACATTCTGTTTTGTTATTCTGCATTTTTTTTTAAAGTTCTTTCGGGTTTTTTAGAGGAACATTCCTGAGTTTGCTGCACTTTTTAAGATGTTATCGACTAACAAAGACTTTTTAACGATTGTAATTATGTATAAAACATATTTTTCTGAATAAAATATTAGCAGCTGTATATTAAATGTGTCTCTGATTGTTCTAATATTTGTACTAGGTTAAATTTCATTTTATTTCCAAATTAAAAAATTTCCGTACATACGAAATTATTTGGGCTTCTTACAAATATTAAGACAACCAGAAACACATTGAATATACAGACACTTATATTTTAAACCAGAAAATATATTTAATATGTAAGTTTAATCGTAGAAGTATTTTATTAGTCGGAAAACATCTGACAATGCAGCAAACTCAGGAATGTCCCTTTAAAGTTTTGTTTTTTTCAAAGTTCCATAAACCAACAAGTATTCTGAAGAGTTACAGAAGATCAATATAAACAAACATTGCTGACAAGGCTAAGCTGAGAAGCACCAATGAGCAGTAGGGATTTATAAAACAAAACACACAAAAAATGGTGAACATACACTACTGTAACAGTGTTTTATTTTAAACATATCAAAACAACATAATGCAATGATTATAATTAATCTACAACTTAAAAAAAAAACAATCATTAATTTTTTTTTTAAATGCTAATATAAATCATGCCATGAAAGAAATATTCAATGCACATACAAGACAACATTAATCTTACTTTTGCATCATGGGCACTCTAAATAAATAATACAAAATTTCAAGTAAGGCCATTAAAAATATCTTAAACAATAAATGTTTTGATAATTAATTTTTTAATAAAATCTGTCAAGTCAAACTTTCATGAATAATAATCTGAATCAAATCTCATGAATATAATCTGTGAAGTAATTTTCTCATGAATAAAATCCAGTCAAAAACGTCACCAAATAAATAGGTAAATTAGTCAATGAGTCAAAATCTCATAATTAATAATCCATTGTGTCAAAATGTCATAATAATTCAGAGTCAAAATCTGAATAAGAACAATACAGTATGTTAAAAATTCATGAATAAAATCCATAAAGTCAAAATGTCATTGATATTTATCCATAAAATCAAAATGTCATAGAAAAAAAATAAAAAATCTTAAGTAATCTGTCAAAATTTCATGAATAAAAATCTGTAGTTAAATTACCATGAATAAATCAGTAAAGTCAAAATCTCATGAATAAAATTTAAAGTCAAAATTTCATGAAGAAAGTCTATAGTCAAAATATGAATAAAAGTCTAAATATTCAAAATATCATGAATAAAAATCTAAATATTCAAAATCTCAGGAATAAAAATCCATAATCAAAATTCCCATAATTAATAATCAATCCACTTAGTCAAAAACGCATAATTAATAATTTAATCGATAAAGTAAAATAATGTGATGAATATTAAAGACTCACCATTTCGGCCAGGGCAGAAATGACTTTGCCGAGGGTGGTGAGGGACTTGTTGATGTTAGCTCCTTCCTTGAGTCGCGTTCCCTTGGCACCCGTCGAGTCGGCTCGCTCACTGCCAGCCAGATCAACCAGACTGATCTTACTCACCTACACACAGAAGAAAGGAAAGTTAGCTTAAAAACACCTCAGCACATTATTAAAAATGTCTGTTTTGTTTAATGACACTGCTAAAGCATACAGACTTCTTAATCATCGACTATTGAATGTCAGACATTTCATATAGTCATATATATATATATATATATATATAGTATATAACTGATATTTTCTTATATAGAAATGTAATATATATATTAAGCATGTGGACAAATGACATATTGGTAACAAATGTAACTGAAAGAAGATATTGTTCAAATTAAAAAAACCCTGAATAAAATACATTTGAAAAAACCCACAACTTGCTTTTTTTGGCATTAAAGGCGCAGACTGTAGTTTCAGCTCTTAAAACATGGACACTAAGTTTAGTTAATCTACAAACCTGTAACACAACGTGGATAAAGTTACAACAGAGTGAAATAAGAGTCTGTGACATTAAAACAGGAAAATATCCTTAAAAACAGACTCGAACTTGAATCAATAACCGCTACTTCTCAGAAGCATGTGCATTTTTAAAAATATGAAAATGCATTTTAGAAACAACAGGATAACCAGAAACACTTCGGTTCGACAGAAATGGATAAACTAAACAATAAAATATAAGTAATGTTTGATTCCAGTTATTATAAGCGGTTCTAATAGTAAAAAATATGCTGTAGTATTACAAACTAGGGTCTGTCCTTTTAAAACTGCTTCTTGGTTTTTTTAAACATTAATTGTCGCAGCGTATTGAAGAAATACAGAAAAACAAATGGGTTGCTTGTATAGGGAGACAAGTACAAGCAAGACACATGCAAAAAGATGTTTATATGCAATGCTGTGTTAAACTGTTGTAATAAACAACAAGTTATGCTTTTTGCATCAAACGCATTTTAGTTGATTTGTTTTTCCCAATTTGAACAAAATTCTCATTCAGTTACATTTGTTACCAATATGTCATTTGTGTGCATACTTAATATATATGATATGACATTTCTATAAGAAAATATTCAGCGAAACACCCATTGCGTTATTTATGTCTCCGAGTATATGAAAGAAATGTTTTATTTAACGACGCACTCAACACATTTTATTTACGGTTATATGGCGTCAAACATATGGTTAAGGACCACACAGATAATAAAAGGAAACCTGCTGTCGCCACTTCATAGGCTACTCTTTTCGATTAGCAGCAGACAGGATAGTACATACCATGGCCTTTGATATACCAGTCGTGGTGCACTGGGTGGAATGAGAAATAGCCCAATGGACCCACCGACAGGGATTGATCCCAGACCGACTGTGCATTGAGCGAGCACTGTACCACTGGGCTATGTCCTACTCTCTCCCTGAGTATATGAAAGAAAAACAATTACTACCTTTTCTCCGACCAGTTTGGTTTCCTTGTCGTGTCGTCTCTGTGAGAAGATGATTGTGAACACAGCGTGAGATCGACTGCTCGTTTCATTCATGTTCGTCGCAGCAACCGTTCTATAAACAGATGAATGAAATTCAAATAAACACCAAATTATAAAAACTATTTAAGCCAGAGCCTCAATGGAAGGAAGGTAATGTTTTATTTAACAATGCACTCAACACACTTTATTTACAGTTATATGCTGTTGGACATATCGTTAAGGACCACACAGATATTGAGAGAGAGGAAACCCGCTGTCGCCACTTCATACGCTACTCTTGTTTATTAGCAGCACAGGATCTTTTATGTGCACCATCTCACCAACAGGACAGTACATACCATGGCCTTTGTTACACCAGTTGTGGAGCACTGGCTGGAACGAGAAATATCCCAATGGTCCCACCGACGGAATCAATCATTAGCGAGCACTTTACTATTAAGCTACATCCTGTCCCCTAGAGCCTCAAGTGCATAATATATGTAATTAGTACCTAAATATTCGTATCATGATATGTCATATTATTTCAGGGCTTCTAGATTATGGTAGCTCCACTCCCATTACTAATGATCATAATTATTTTTAAGTCTTCGAGTAAATACAATAATTATTATACAGAAATTAAAACCTATTAAGCATATTATTAAATTATTGTATTTACTCTATGACTTAAAAATAATTATGATCATTATAAATTATTACTATTCAATATTTTTGTTAGAATATTACAAATTATTATTGTGGTTATCATCATCATCATCATCATTATCATATCATCATCATCATCATTATCATATCTCATCATCATCATCATCATCATCATCATCATCATATTAGTAGTAGTGGTACTAGTATTTATAGTCCGTCCCACGCGGTACGCCTTTTTTCATGCTATGGAATTTACTACAAGTTATTTATTTCTCAGTTAACTGATTTGTAAATTTCACACAAAAATAGTTGTTGATTTTTATTTCCAAAACACGTTTACTTTTCTTCTTATGTCAAACCAAACTGAAATACACTAATAATGTTTTAGTATTGTTATCATCCTCATAATTATTCTTAATTCCACTACAACTACCACTAAAAACCTGGCTTCGTACTATTATTATTTTTTTTTATTTTATTTTTTATTATTATTCAAGTTTCTTATTATTATCAGGGTTGGGGTCCTGATTTCACTACCTTACATCCATGTTATAAGTACATATGAACATTATATATATAATATAGTGTAATTAATATAACAATATTAATAAGAAGGAATACATGAAAACATGGAGTTCACCAATATTTGGGGTTAACAGTGAAGATAGAGATAGAGGAAAGATTTAAAGGGAATGGTAAAGGGAGAAAAGAGAAGGTAAGGAAGGAAGAAGGAAAGAAAGAGTGAATTAAATACTTTAATTTCGAAAGAGAAAACATATTTGTATTGAAATACCTCTAGACTACTATTATTATTATTATTATTATTATCTTTTTTTTAATTACTATTATTAGTATTACTATTATTTTTTTTATATTTTTTTTTTATTAGTATTATTACTATTATTACTATCATTAGTATTACTACTACTATTACTACTACTACTACTAGTATTATTATTATTATTATTATTATTATTATTATCTTTTTTTTAATTACTATTATTACTATTATTACTATTATTAGTATTACTATTTTTTATTTTTTATTAGTATTATTACTATTATTACTATCATTAGTACTACTACTACTACTACTAGTATTATTATTTTTTTTTTTTTTATTAGTATTATTACTATTATTACTATCATTAGTACTACTACTACTACTACTAGTATTATTATTTTTTTATTTTTTATTAGTATTATTACTATTATTACTATCATTAGTATTACTATTACTACTACTACTACTACTACTATTTCTACTACTACTATTATTTTATTTATTTTTTTATTAGTATTATTAGTATTATTACTATCATTAGTATTATTACTACTACTACTACTACTACTACTATTTCTACTACTACTACTATTTCTACTACTACTACTATTATTATTATTCTAACTACCCACCTGGCTTTGTTTCCTTCGTCTATGAGGTTCTTGATGTCTTCAAACGACTGGACTGCCAGTTTGGACAGGTCCTCGACATACGGACCCAGCAGTGGGTGTTCACGGACCCGCAGAGAGTGTTTGTTAGAAGGGTTCAGCAGGTCGCGCACTCGCTCGCAGTAGATCTCCATGTAGCTCACCTGAAAATATAACAATAAAACAATAAACACTGTTATCTCATACAGGAAACAGAGAATAATACATGAGTGGTCGTTAGATATCATTTATCTTACAAGTTGTTTTAAAAATCGTTTTCTTTTATATGCCACAAACTTGTAACAGAGTAAAATACCTTTTTTATTTTCATTAGCACACCACAAACATATATATATATCGATGATTATGAGATGTTTAGCTGAAGCATGGAACCTGCAGTGTGCCAAGCAAATCAATCATCCACCACATTGGGTTATATATTTGAGAAAGACACACATCATAAGTGTACAAGATGAGGGGGTGAGAGGGTCGACTACTCCACCCCACCTTACCCCCACACCCACCTGTGTGTTGGAATAAATCTTCGCATTTGGGAAAAAGTGATGGAGGTTCAGGCAAAGTGAGCTGTCCTGAAGGTTTTTCACCATCTTCCTATCATTCTACTCACAATATTAGCTGTAATCCTAGACCGAATATTTCTATCTCTGTAAAGCTTTATTTCATCATGTTTTAGATTGATTTTTTAAAGATTTCTCTATTTTAGGTTTATATCATATGTTCAATGAGTTTTACAGAAAAATGCAAGTAATACAAGTAATTCATTTCGAACCCTGTATAGCTGTTTGGTAACAATGCAAAATTTAAAATAAATGAAAGAAGTTATCCAGATACAGGCATTTTTGTTTAATTTGTGCAAAAATTAGTCTGTATCACACCCACCCCAACCTCTCACCCGATATGCCTATGACACTCATAATCAAACCTTACCGGCCTCGGTGGCGTCGTGGTTAGGCCATCGGTCTACAGGCTGGTAGGTACTGGGTTCGGATCTCAGTCGAGGCATGGGATTTTTAATCCAGATACCGACTCCAAACCCTGAGTGAGTGCCCCGCAAGGCTCAGTGGGTAGGTGTAAACCACTGGTTCAACAAAGGCCATGGTTTGTGCTATCCTGTTTGACGTTCATGGTCATTTACCCATTTTTCACCGAGTTGGACTGGTAGGGACTAATAAAGAGACTACAGGTTTCATCTCTGTCCATCTGTGGGGCGGGACGTAGCCCAGTGGTAAAGCGCTCGCTTGATGTGCTGTCCATTTGGGATTGATCTCCGTCGGTGGGCCCATTGGGCCATTTGTCATCACAGCCAGTGCACCACGACTTATATATCAAATGTCGTGGTATATGCTATCCTGTCTGTGGGATGGTGCAAATAAAAGATCCCTTGCTACTAATGGAAAAATGTAGCGGGTTTCCTCTTTGAGACTATTTGTAAAAATTACCAAATGTTTGACATCCAATAGCCGATGATTAATAAATCAATGTGCTCTAGTGGTGTCATTAAACAAAACAAACTGTCCATCTGTCTGTCTGTCTGTCTGTCCATCTATCCCACATATAGTTTTCCGGATGTTTTTTCACAGTGCCTTGAGATGTTGAGCTGACATTTTGTGTATAGCTTTATCATGTTTGACTTTGATGGCAATTTACCCATTCTTTCACTGTTACAGCCCTTGAACTTAGGAAACCGGCCTCGGTGGCATCGTGGTTAGGCCATCAGTTTACAGGCTGGTAGGTACTGGGTTCAGATCCCAGTCGAGGCATGGGATTTTTAATCCAGATACCGACTCCAAACCCTGAGTGAGAGCTCCGCAAGGCTCAATGGGTAGGTGTAAACCACTTGCACCGACCATTGATCCATAAGGCTATCCTGCCTGTGGAAAACGCAAATAAAAGATCCCTTGCTGCCTGTCGTAAAAGAGTAGCGGGTTTTCTCTAAAAAAACAGTGTCAGAATGACCACATGTTTGACATCCAATAGCCAATGATAAGATAAAAAATCAATATGCTCTAGTGGCGTCATTAAATAAAACAAACTTTACTTTTTTTCATAATCAAACTGGTGAAAGTCTCACCAGTTACTGCATAATTGACATATCAAAGGCTGTGATGTGTACCAACATGTCAGTGTAAGTATTGATGGGAACTGGATGAACTTTTGCATTAGTTTACGTACAACAACAGATCAATGATCAATTAATCAATAAAAACATAACTGTGCCATTAGTAGCTTAAAGTTGTGAAGCATTGCTGAAATTATATATCTAACACTTTGGTGGTATAGTAGTTTTTGTATTAGGAAACGAAGAAATAATAAATAGAAATATGATACATTTGCTTTCCTCTGTTTTTTTAAACTAGAGTGAATGGCAGATGAGGAAAGTCGATACATTCAGTGCTAAACACATTAACAAACAGCAGAAAACAAACTGCATAACTCTTATTGCCTTAAACAATAGAATAATAAATGTTTGCTTTAATCTAAGTGTATTTAAGTTTTAAATAACAAAAAAGTTATTGTCAAATTTATAAGATAATTTTCAGTTGTTATGACCATTAGTGAGTGACCAATGAAAATTATTTCATGAGGGACATAAATTTGATAATACCTGCTACTGAATTTGTTATTCTATTTATTATCCCAGCTAATTTTTCTCTCATGCATGTACATGTATAGAAATGATGTAAACCACTTTACACATTGTTCTGAGTATTGCTATAACTTTGTATTTTAACCACAAAACAAAAGTTCTCTTTAATCTACTAAAATATCTGTAATGAATACCAAAAACAGATAGCCGTAAACACAAACTAACTCTTTAAACTACGTGATGTCATTTTGTGCATTTGCCAAATCGTGATGATGTCATATTTAGTACTGATAAGGTCATTGGTTTGTAAGTGTAAAATTGTCCAATAGTATTGTACATTACACCAATGCAGGATATTTCTCAGAAAATATGGAAAATATTTTCCCTTTTATGAGTGACTGCTGGGGTAATAAACTAAATTATCACATTGGTTTATGGCATGGATATCATGGGTAAGTTATAGGATAGAGTAAATTATTTGTTTTAATGTAACACACTTTTTTTTATAAACGTAGGGCATGGAAATGTATTAATGTAAAGTATGTTGTTTAACTGAAGGAAATGTTGATAAAAATAGCCTTCAAAGAAGATTTTATGAGGGGATATAGCAAGAAAACTGAATGTCTGCATTGTACATTAGTGGGAAAGTTAGCAAGCTCAAACGTTTCCTAACATAAAATAAATATTCATATTTTTATTGATTTTTAAACCAATTAATAAAATTCATACTCTAATCACTGTTTTCCTGTTTTTATTGATACAAAACACAGTAATCAATTCATGTTTTAATCTAGATGAAAATAGAAACTTAGTCTGGGGTTTTTTATTGATGCGAAACAGAGCCTGTAAATTGTGCACAGAAAAATTAATCTTAATTATCAAGTCTTCCCACTCCATACTTCCTTCATAACATCGATAAAAACCCTTCAACACTTATCAGCATGGACTATATTAATCTGAATTCCATTTGGAAACTGTCATACACTTCTATCATAAACTCGGATCACAACAGAAAATAAAACACAATTATAGCGCTTTCCAAAAGCCCGACAGTAATTAGATCTTGCACTGGATCGCTTTATTGATTTTTCCTCGTCAGCAGTATTCTTTTTATTCCTGTCAGGAATGCCTGTTGACAAAATTCCCCCGGACATCTCTTACAGGACTTATATGGCTTGCCGTGTTTGCGATGACGCAAATCGCAGCCATTACGGCAACACACAACTAACTCGGCTTTTTAATAAACTCATCTTGATCACCATTAAGGCTGATCGAAGGAGAGCGACTGAACACAAAAACATGATAGTTTGATATAACCTATTAAGCCCCCGGAAAAAGCTCTCTACATACGAAATTACATTGCAGTATTGTAACTAAATATAGCTTGGTCTAAAAACTAAATCTACTGGCCTCGGTGGTGTAGTGGTAAAACCATCAAGCTTTATTTCAGGGCTCGATCCTAGCGGTAGCCCGGGGGGTTTGGGCTACCGATTTCTCGATCAGGCTACCAGATATCTAAACCTGGTAGCCCGCCAGGCTACTACATTTGTTTTACACATCCTATTACTCCACAATCAACAAGATGCTTAAACACCTCAAAAAAACCCAAAAAAAAACTTAAAAAAAAAAAAGTTTAAATGAAAAATAAATGAGTTTGTTTTGTTGTTTGGTTTTTTTTAAAATATATTAAAATTATGGGGCTACTAATTTTTACTGAGGTCTACCAGATTTCATAACTTGGTAGCCCAGTGGGCTGAAGTTTGGTAGGTACATGTAGTGGGTTCATATCCCGGTACCTAAGACCGTGCTTATAAAACTTGACTCGAATCTTTAAAATGATGTCACACTGCATTCAGTTTGCATGATGTTTCCATGGCGTAAATCTCTGAAAATGGTATATATATTTATTCATTTTTTTAAATTATTATTATTATTTTTTTTTTTTTAAACATCACACCAAACTGAAATTGTTGACAAAATCACCTTAAAATGGTGGCTGGTACAGGGAAAGTCAATTAATGATTAAATCCTTCACTATCACTAATCTAAAACCCACCCACATTGTTCACTGATCTACATGTAAAACCATCATCCATTAAAAAGACTCACATTGACTTTTAAGTGTTTCGCTAATCTAAATCCCACCCACATTGTCCAGACCCACTTTCCAAGTTCTGAAGATGTTCAGCTGAACAATATAACTAATGATTTATATCTTAACACCATCACACACACACACACACACACACACACACACACACACACACACACACACACACACACACACACACACACACACACACACACACAGCCCCACCCACATTGTCCAGACCCACTTTCCAAGTTCTGAAAATGTTCAGCTGAACAATATAATTAATGATTTATAGCTTAACCCCATCACACACACACACACACACATGCATGCACACACAAAACCTACCCACATAATCTAAAAATGACATTCCCTCAATTTACCAAAGGCTTGGAAATCTAATACCGAACACACACACACACAAACACACACACAAACACACACACACACACAAACACACACATACACAAACACACAGACACACACACACAAACACACACACAAACACACATACCCACACACAAACACATACACAAACACACAGACACACACACATACACAAACACACCACACACATAAACACACAAACACACAAACACGCACAACCCCCCCCCCCCCCCCACACACACACACACAAAACCCACACACATAATCTAAAAATGACATTCCCTCAATACCAAAAGCCTGAAAATCTAATACAGAACACACACACACACAAACACACACACACATAAAAGACCCACCCACATAATCTAAAATCACATTCCCCTCAATACGAAAAGCCTGGAAATCTAATACCGACTACCAGCTATAAATGGACAGAATCACTTTGTTACAAAGTGTCAGTAATCAGGAACGAATACTCGGTCAGACAACGTAAGACTTCACTTGACATTTACACTCGAATCGGGACATACCGAGACCAGATGATCGATTTGCGTAGATGCCTGGCCTCATGCAAATCAGGAATCAATATTTCATTCTGGCCATAAAGTTTGTGCTGTAGTGATTCAGTGCGCAGTTTGGTTATCAGAGATCTCATGGGACAGGTCGTTTTGTTTGCATACCGCTGGTAACTAGCTGGCAACTACATCTGCCAAAATATCGCAGTTACATAATGCCAAGACAGACACACAATTTGTGTTTTAATGTAAGACCGCGATGTGGTTTGTTTTCACTCCTCTATATAATGTTGGTTTTATATTACATTATTAATCTCTACTGGTCCATATGGCAGTGACTATAGGTTGCGTCTGTCTGACAGTTTGTCTGTCCATCTATCCATCTGTTCAACATGTATTTTTCAGGACATTTTTTTTTTTTCATAATGGCTCTAGATTTTGGGTCGACATTGTTTATTTTCACTCCTGTAAATAACGTTGGTTTTATTATATAGTCCCTACCAGTCCATATGGAAGATATTATACACGTTTCATCTATCTGTCTGTCCATCTGTCTGTGTTCCTGTTTATCTGCCTGTCTGCATGTTTGTCTGTCTGTCTGTCCATCCATCCCATATATAGAGATTATTGTACAAGCTTGTGTGTTGTACTGATTTTATGAAACGAGTGTCAGGATTTTTGCATTGCCCAAGCGAGAGCGAAGTTAATACATGAATCCTGACATGAGTTTCATAAAATCTGTACGACTAAAACACGAATGTAATAATTTCTTTATTATCCATATTATTATTGTTCTTTTCTTTATGAATAACAAGACCCAACTCAAAATGTTTCAGCCACAACTAGAAAGAGACGACAAAATTACATCATATCTCAAATGCACAGTCTGAGCTAGGAGAAGCAACATCATGTTATGACGTCGCTTCCCAAAATTGCATCATTACACTTGTTATTACACATTTGCTTCATATGATTATTATTAACTCGGTTATGTTGAACCATATGGATACTAAGTAGTTTTCTGGACTTTTTGTTTTTTCATAATGGCTCCACATTTTAAGTTGACACATTGTATATATTTTTAAAGAAACCTCAGTACATTAACCAGGGTTTTTATCAGCTATGTTTCTAGACTCTGATAATGGAGCACCATTCCCCACCATTCTTCAAATGCTATATACCGTAGTTCTTTATTCCCATTTTGGAGTAAAAAATTCCCACTCTGAATGTAAATAATTCACATTTTTATTATTATTTAAAGACATATTTTGAAACAATACGTAACATTTGACAAACAACATTTCTGTCCTCCGTAACAGTTTGTAATGCAAAACAGATATACTGATGGAAAGAAATAAGGGAGGAAATCAAATTGTAGACCAAATTTAATTCACTACTAACATAGTAATGTCTGTATTTCATACCAAGTTGTAATGTGGGATTGAATGTCTGTAGTGTTGAATGTGCTGCCTATATGTTCCCAGTCAACTTCTGATAATATGAATTGGTTTTCGATACAGTCATTATTTCTTGTTGCTATCTGTGTGATCCTTTATTTCTTTCCATCAGTATATATTAATTTGAATAAACACAAGTGCATATATAGTATTAGAGGCAGGATTTTGCTCAGTCGGTTGAAGGAAGGAAATGTTTTATTTAACGACGCACTCAACTCATTTTATTTACAGTTATATGGCATCAGGCATATGGTCAAGGACCACGCAGATACTGAGAGAGGAAACCCGCTGTCGTCACTTCATGGACTACTCTTTTCGATTAGCAGCAAGGGATCTTTAATATGCACCATCCCACAGACCACATACCACGACCTTTGTTACACCAGTTATGGAGCACTAGCTGGAACGACAAATAGCCCAATGGGTCCGCCACCGGGGATTGATCCTAGACCGACCGCACATCAAGCGAACTCTTTACGACTGGGCTACATCCCACTCCTCAGGGTGAATAAGACATAGAATAAAACACTCAGGGCCCATGGAAGACAATTAACCTTATAACATGGGGGCGGGATATAGCACTTGCTCGATGCGTGGTCGGTCTGGGATCGATCCCCGTCAGTGGGCCCATTGTGCTATTTCTTGTTCCAGCCAGTGCACCACAAGTGGTATATCAAAGGCCATGGTATGTACTAACTTGTCTGTGGGATGGTGCATATAAAAGATCCCTTGCTGCTAATCGAAAGGAGTAGCCCATAAAGTGGCGACAGCTGGTTTCCTCTCTCAATATCTGTGTGGTCCTTAACCATATGTCTGATGCCATATAACCGTAAAAAGAATGTGTTGAGTGCATCGTTAAATAAAACATTGCTTTTTTCTTCTTGTTTTTTTGCAACATATATCATTTCCAACAGGTACTCATGTATTACTCTCTATAATAGAATTATACACCCACCTTCATAAAAACTAAATTTTATTTAAAGCATGTATACATGGCAGACAAAACAAGCATAAATTTAAACCAGTAACCAAGGTTTTTGTTCTGCACCTCTCACCCCATGATCAATTATGGAACAGCCCCAAGTTATTAACTAATAACTCCCTGTCATGGATAGAACTCTCTGGCAAAGTCAGAGGTTGTGCCCATGACAGGCATGCTTGAACAGTTCTCTGATGGAAGCATGCCCAAAATTACCCACACCCACAGCTGAATGACTAATGGCACCTCCCGGTATTAATGAGAACATATATTAAGTAATTGGAAGAAGGAATAATGTTTTATTTAAAGGAAGGGACAATTAAGGCATTTGGCCTGGTATGCATATTCAATGATATATAATGCACATTATTGTTTAATATCAACTAGTATAATCGTATAGTTAATTAATAAAACGGTTAAATGTGACGGCCATTATATATAACGGGGCGCAGCCATTTTGTACCATCCCAGTGAGTACGCCCTCTGGCGAGCTGGTGGTTACGTAATACCTGAAGAAACAAAACATACCTGATTTTTGCGAATGCATCGAAATGTTCTGTAATAATGGCCATCCCAGTAAGCCAGCAACAATTATATATACTACTCAAAAGAATTTAAGGGTCAAAAATTTATAACCAAATAAGTTTCAGAGTGTATTAGATTGATGATGTAAACTACACCAAAAATTTAATTTATTGTTCCATATTTACAAAAAACCCACAAATAAACATCACTGTATACAAGAAAGTCACATGACATGCTGTCAAAGTTGAAGGTTGTCAAACATGGATTTTACACATTAGAACATTCGTTTAATAGTGTGTGAATCCACCCCTGGCGCGAATACATTCGACACATCTTTGCCTCATGCTGTTGATCAGACGTCTGAAGAACTCTTGGGGAATGGCCTGCCACTCTGCCATAAGAAGTTGACCCAGATCATGAAGGTTGGCCGGAGGGGCATGGTTATCCCGAACTCTCCTGCCTAATTCGTCCCAGGCGTCTCTATTGGGGCCAAGTCAGGCGAATATGCTGGCCAATCCATCCTGGCGATACCTTGTTGTCTGAGAAAGTCCATTACCACCCTGGCGCGGTGGGGTCTGGCATTGTCATCCTGCAGAACTGCCCCGCCGCCAATCTGCTGAAGGCCTGGGAGAACCAAAGGCCGGATAATCTCATTCAGATAGCGGATTCCATTTAGATTGTCATCCACCACATAGAGGGGGGTCCTGTGGTGGATAGAGATGCCGCCCCACACCATGACGCTGCCACCACCGAACCGGTGACGTTGTCTAACGTTAACGTCAGCGAAGCGCTCCCCAGGACGTCTGTAGACACGAACCCGACCGTCGTTGAACTGGAGACTAAACCTGGACTCATCAGTGAACATCACTCGACCCCACTGAACACGTTGCCACCGCAGATGAAGCGTGCACCAGTGACGTCTGGCCGTTCTGTGACGTGGTAGGAGTGGTGGTCGAACAGCCTGGCGACGGCAGCGTAGATTATTGGCTCTCAGACGATTGCGTATGGTATGATCAGACACTCGAGTTCCAGTCGCAGTCCGCAGATTGTCACGTAATCGGCGAGATTGTGCATAGAAGAGATGGACGGAGCTGACATCATTTCATCCCAAGCTATACCACCGGTCGTCACAAAAATGAAACAAAATGGCTGCCCCCAGTTAGCAGGAATAATCATGTTTTTTTATTAACTCTAAAATTACGCGTTTTTCATTTGCTAAAGTGTTAGTATGTGTTGGTGGTCCGGGTATGCATCTTTCCAACACATAAGGCTCTTGTTTGAGTTTAGTCTACCTTTAGAGTGTCAGTATGTGTTGGTGGTCCGGGTATGCATCTTTCCAACACATAAGGCTCTTGTTTGAGTTGACCCTACCTTTAATGACACCCTCAACACATTTTATTTACAGTTATATGACCTCAGACATATGGTTAAGTACCACACAGATATTGAAAGGAAACCTGCTGTCACCACTTCAAGGGCTACTCTTTTCGATTGGCAGCAAGGGATCTTTTATATGCACCATCCCACAGACAGGGTAGTACATACCATGGCCTTTGTTACAGCAATTGTGGATTACTGGCTGGAACGAAATATAGCCCAATGGACCCACCAACAGGGATTGATCCTAGACCAACCGTGCATCAAGCGAGTGTTTCACAATTGGGCTACGTCCCCTCCAACCACTTCTTGCAACATAATTCATTTCCATCACGTGCTCATGTATTATTCTCTGTATATACCCACCATCAAGCGAGTGTTTCACAATTGGGCTACGTCCCCATCAACCACTTCTTGCAACATAATTCATTTCCATCACGTGCTCATGTATTATTCTCTGTATATACCCACCATCAAGCGAGTGTTTCACAATTGGGCTACGTCACCTCCAACCACTTCTTGCAACATAATTCATTTCCATCACGTGCTCATGTATTATTCTCTGTATATACCCACCATCAAAAAAGCATGTATACATAGAAGAAATGATGTGGCAGACAAACCAAGCATAAAAATAATAACCAAGATTTGTCCTCCCACCCCTTAATCAATTATAGTACATCCTTAAGTGTATTAACTATAGCCAGGGACCAACTGAATGAGTTGAATGAACACCTGCCGGTATTAATGAGAATATATATTAAGTAATTGTTACTTACCTCAACTGAAAACTGGACGTGATCATTCTTGTGTTTCTTCACTCTTTCAAACAAATCTTCACAGAGCTGAGGGGGGGAAACAAGAATAACATTAATATCGCAATCAGGATTACTGAACCACAGTATCGTAAAGTAACCATCGTTTACATTTATTACTGTTGATATAGAAAGAAAGAAATGTTTTATTTAATGATGCACTCAACACATTTTATTTACGGTTATATGGCATCAGACATATGGTTAAGGACCACACAGACATTGAGAGAGGAAACTCGCTGTCGCCACTTCATGGGCTACTCTTTTCGATTAGCAGCAAGGGATCTTTTATATGCACCATCCCACAGACAGGGTAGTACATACCACAGCCTTTGACATGCCAGTCGTGGTGCACTGGCTGGAACGAGAAATAGCCCAATGGGCCCACCAATGGGGATCGATCCTAGACTGACCACACATCGAGCAAGTGCTGTACCACTGGGCTACATCCCGCCCCTTATTGTTGATATAGATGCATGTTTTGCATGTTTAATTTATTCCGACGCCATATAACCATAAATAAAATGTGTTGAGTGTGTCATTAAATAAAACATTTCCTTCCTTTTCCTTCCCGTTTAAAAGGAACATACCCTAGTTTTTAAACACTACCGCATATTTTTTTTACTATTATAGCCGTTTTTGAGAACTGAAATTATACTTTATTAAATAGTGTTCGAGATTAAAATTTTCGGGCAGTATCCCAGTTAAATACTAACATTTCAAAATCTGGTATCCCATCTGAGAATTTAGTATTATATGGTATCCCGGTGGGATACTAGGTTCTTGAAGTCTGGTATCCAAAATTAAATTCTGGTATCCCCGGGATATCGGGATACCATTAATCTCGAAAACTGAGTTACTTTACTTAGATTTTATGGTTTAGATTATCAATTTCTGTACATTCAAAATGTTTTTGGTCATCCTTTTTTTTTTAATATCACAAAATGCATTTATCATATTTTTAAAAACGCACGTGCGTCTGAGAAATAACAATTATGGAGTCGAGTTTTAGTCTATTTTAGAGGGTATTTCACCATTTCAAAGTCACAGACTCATGTTTCACTCAATTATAACTTTATCCAAATGTATTACAGGTTTGTAGATTAATTAAAGTTAGTGTTAATTTTCACGGGTTGAAACTAGGGTATGTCCCTTTAATTTATGGTTTATCTCATTATTACCAATTACCATAAGAAAGAAGTGTGTATGTTTTGTTTAACGACACCACTAGAGCACACTGATTTATTAATCATTGGCTTTTGGATGTCAAACATATGGCCATTTTGACACAGTCATAGAGAGAGGAACCCACTATATTTTTCAATTAGTAGCAAGAGATCTTTTATATGCACCATCCCAGACATGATAGCACATGCCACAGTCTTTGATGTACCAGTCGTGGTGCACTGGCTGGAATGAGAAATAGCCCAATGAGCTTACCATAAGAATAATGAAGTTATCATAATTACATGCATTTGTGTTCACATATACAGTGTAGGTGTAAACTGAAATATCTTAAATTTCTTCTTCTTTTTTTTTTTAAATCATACAAAAAATCTTTCATATCTATTAAAAGAAGGGAGTATTTGCTTAATGGCACCCCAGTTTGGTTAAGTAACATTCTGCAGTCCCCCATCACCACCCACCCACCCCCAAATATTAACTTTTTAACTGCCCTGTAAGTCAAAGAAAGCCCCTAAAACGGACCATATTTTAACGACACCTGACATTTTACATTACAGCTACATGTACAATAGAATCTCATTGGGTTGAACTCAGAAGGGTCAAATACACTGCAACGTTCGAACCAAAAAACAAAGTCCCGAGTTCCACTTACACAATGTTGACCGAATGGTTAGGTCGAACTACCCGATGGGTCGAACACTTTCTCGACCACCGACGGGGTTCGAGCCAATGGGATTCAACTGTATTTGGTGTCTATGGCTATTTCAACACTTTTATTTAAAAAAGCATAGCCAGGACAGTACATACCATGGCCGTTAATGTATCAGTCATGGAGCACTGGTTGCGATGGGACAAACAACAGATTCCACTGAGGGTGATCGATCCTGCAACCCATCACACCTCAGGCAACAGCTCTATTAAAACTACATTCTGTCATTGCAAAACAATATAATTAAAGTTTGATTACACACCTGTGGAATGATTCCCTCCTGTCCGGGTTCATTGCGGCCCATCATGGTGTAGCTCTTGCCCGAGCCGGTCTGCCCATAGGCAAATATACAAACATTGTAGCCTTCAAATGCATGGTCTAACATCTCCAGTCCTATATCATCGTACACCTGTTTCTGTGTGGCAAAATTCGGATCTTCAGGCTGTGAAAAATAAAAATTAATACAAGGTTAAATCTACTAGGGCTATATATCCTACCCCTTTCTTGTTTAAAACCATTATCTATAGGTAACTGTACACCAACTATAGGTAACTGTACACCAACTATAGGTAACTGTACACCAACTATAGGTAACTGTACACCATCTATAAGTAGCCATACACCAACTATAGGTGACTGAACATCAACTATAAGTGACTGTACACCAACTACACCAAATAATAGATAGCCGTACACCAACTATAATTGACTGTACCCCAACTATAGGTAACCGTACTCCAGCTATAGGTAAATGTACACCAGCTATAGGTAACTGTACACAATTATAGGTAATTGTACACCAACTATAGGTAACTGTACACCAACTATAGGTAACCGTACACCAACTATAGGTAACCGTACTCCAGCTATAGGTAACTGTACACAAGTATAGGTAATTGTACACCAACTATAGGTAACTGTACACCAACTATAGGTAACTGTATACCAACTATAGGTAACCGTACACCAACTACAGGTAATTGTACATAATTATAGATAATTGTACACCAACTATAGGTAACCTGTACACCAACTATAGGTAACTGCACACCAACTATAGGTAACCGTACAACAACTATAGGTAACCGTACAACAACTATAGATAACCGTACACCAACTATAGGTAATCGTACACCAACAATAAGTAACCGTACACCAACCAACTATAGGTAACTGTACACCAACTATAGGTAACTGTACACCAACTATAGGTACACCAACTATAGGTAACCGCACACCAACTATAGGTAACTGAGGTGAGCTAAAAATTACTCTCCTTGAACTAGTCTCAGGGGAGTGATGGGGAGTGAGAGTGATAGCCCCCTTAAATGCCATGGTGAGCTAAAAATCACACACCTTGAACTAGTCTCAGGTGAGTGACTGGGAGTGACAGTGATAGCTCACCTTAAATGGTGAGGGAGCTACAAATCACTCTCCTTGAACTAGTCTCAGGGGAGTGATGGGGAGTGAGAGTGATAACTCCCCTTAAATGGTATGGGGAAGCTAAAAATTACTGTCCTTGAGGTTCAAGCATGCTGTCCTGGGCACACACCTCAGATATCTTGGCCACCTCGAGGGAGTGATATGGAGAGTGATGGGGAGTGAAAGTGATAGCTCCTCTTAAATGGTGAGGTATGGGTTTTTGCAAAGGGCAGAACATCCAAAATTTCTGATGTGGCCCCCAACATCAGACAAGTTGCCAGTATGCTATTTAACATTCATGAATAAAAACATTATTAGAACAGTGACTAATAAGTGACTGTGCATTATTTAATATGTAAATAAGTATAACATGCAGGCATTCTTGTAAGTGCCCTGGAAATTTGAACCACAACATCTGGATGAGGGGTGGGGGGCACAGTCTTATCTCTAGTCGAGGAAGGAAGGAAGGAAATGTTTTATTTAACGATGCACTCAACACATTTCATTTACGGTCATATGGAGTCAGACATATGGTTAAGGACCACACAGATATTGAGAGAGGAAACCTGCTGTCGCCATTTCATGGGCTACTCGTTCCGATTAGCAGCAAGGGATCTTTTATATGCATTATCCCACAGACAGGGTAGTACATACCACAGCCTAGTGAAGGAAGGCAAAGTCTCTATCATGTGGTGCACAGGTCAGATCTGTATTTTTATTTATACAGAGTACTAGGAAAAATAAAAACACACACATTTCCTTCCTCGAGTGGGGTTAGAAGGTACAGCCCCCTTCCCTCCACCCCCCACCCCCAATTTCCTATGACAGATAAGCCAATGGTCAAAACAAATTTGATAGCTTGCAAAGAGAAAATTTGATAACTATAGAACAGTTCAAATAATTCCACATGTTCAGCGGATATAAAATTAAATACAGTAATCTGTTCAAATAATTACAGTCATTATCCACAATTTGCCTGCCAAATGTGTTTGCCAGCTTGTTTCACATGGAAAATGTACTGAATTAAAGTGTCCAGTGTTTGACCATTGGATTTAACAGCCATCTAGTTACTAAACAAAAACAAATGAAGTGCACATTCTTAGGGGAAAATCTCCAGCATGTTAGGTCTCACAAAACAATATCTGTACAGGATTTTGGGTTCGACCATGCTTCTACAAATGCAATAAGAAACTTTGACCTCAGTTTTTTTTTACAATTTGTCTGTTTGCATTGAGATACATGTATAGTCCATCCCATCATTCTATAAAAAATAACAAAAAAATATTATTTTTGTGTGTAATTTACAAGTCAATCGGCTCAGAAATAAATAACTTTTAGTAAATTTCATAGCATGAAAAAAAAGGTGTTTCTTGTGGGACGGACTATAGATCAGATCACATTCACTTGACCTTAAGGTAGCATTCCATATATGATTTTCAATTTTCTTATTCATCATACATTGCATGCAAAAAACCCACCTTGCCTGCTGAACTTATTGTATCCTTTCCATACACAAATGACCATCACAAATCATCAAATTCCATTTTAATCACCACCTGATTTACCAACATAATTCTGGAAAGTTAATAACACAAATATATATGTAAAGCTACCTTAAGAATACAGCAGATTCAATTTACTTACTGAGGTGTGAGACCAGTGGTCTAAGAATATAGCAATCTGATTCCATTTACTTACCATGGTGTGAGACCAGTGGTCTAAATACAGCAATCTGATTCCATTTACTTACCGAGGTGTGAGACAAATTGTCCAAGGATACAGCAATCTGATTCCATTTACTTACCGTGGTGTGAGACCATTTGTCTAAGGATACAGCAATCTGATTCAATTTACTTACCATGGTGTGAGACCAATTGTCTAAGAATATAACAATCTGATTCCATTTACTTACCATGGTGTGAGAGCAATGGTCTAAGAATATAACAATCTGATTCCATTTACTTACCGTGGTGTGAGACCAGTAGGAATAGTCAAAATTGAAGCTCTTAATTTCATGGTCCTTGGAAGAAACTTTCGGGTTTGTGATGGCTGAAATAAAAAAAGAGAGAGATAATTATGGACTTTTACGTGAAAAAGAATTGACATGAGCGATTAATTTCTCCTCCAACTTGAGCCATTTAAAATATTACCATATTGATAGCATATAAATTTACATGCTAAAATTACTCTCCTTGAACTAGTCTTGGATGAAAAGTTAAAAGTTAAAGTTTGTTTTGTTTAACAACACCACTAGAGCACACTGATTTATTAATTATCAGCTATTAGGTTTTGGACATTTGGTTATTTTGACAAATAGTTTTAGAGAGGAAACCCGCTACATTTTTCCATTAGTAGGAAGGGATCGTTTATATGCACCATCCCACAGTCAGGTTAGCACATACCATGGCCTCTGATATACCAGTTGTGGTGCACTGGTTGGAATGAGATATAGCCCAATGGGCCCACCAATGGGGATTGATCCTAGACCGACTGCGCATCAAGTGAGTGCTTTACCACTGGGCTACCGGCTACCTCCTGCCCCCCAGTTTCAGCACATGAAAATTAACGCTAACTTTAGTTAATCTACAGACCTGAAACACGTTTGAATAAAGTTACAATTGAGTGAAACATCAGTCTGTGACTTTGAAATGGTGAAATACCCTCTTAAAAAATAGACTAAAACTTGACTCCATAACTGTTACCTCTCAGATGCACATGCGTTTTTAAAAAATGAGAAATGAATTTTGTGATATTAAAAATACCAGGATGACCAAAAACACTTTGAATGTACAGAAATGGATAATCTAAACAATAAAATCTAAGTAAACTATGATTTCAGTTATCAAAAACGGCTCTAATAGTCAAAAATATAACTTAGTGTTTAAAAACCAGGGTATGTCCCTTTAAATAGCTAGGTCTGGTACAGGAAATTATTTCTAAAATTAAAACCTTAAAATACAATTTCATAAACAGTGGCAGATCCAAATGGGGTGTTTAGCGGGGGGTGCATTCTCTCTGAGCACTGATGCTATAATTAACCTACCATATAACAAATTTATTATTAAACTGGCAGTCAGTCAAGAGCCATTCTGGGTTTCACCCACCCTCACCCACCCACCCACCCCCACTGCTAAAAAATAGCATGGATCTGCCCCTGACAAAGCTGTAAGTTCTTTATTTATTTAAGGGTTGTTGTTTTTTTGGAGGGGTTTTCTTGCAAAGTAATGAAAATTGATTAAGTCTTCAATCATTAAAAGTGCAAGTGCCTTTCAAGAAAATGCATGTATCTGCTTTGACAAAGCTACATATTCTTAATTCTTTCTTCTTCTTTTTTTGTAATATAATAAAAATTGATTATGTCTTCCAGGATTAAAACCTCTAACTCAAGTTTGGCATGTTAACCAGACAAAGAATGCTCACTGGACAGATAAGCACGTAACGAAAATAGAATGTATTGATTTTGTCTGGTGTTGGAAATCAGCTATAATAGGTTTACACTGACCGTCCAACATTCAGTTACACAACTGGTTAGAATATAGATGAACTGATGAAGAATTTGAACTGTTAGGTCTATATCACCAATGTTTCTGCCAGAAATGTTTTTTTGGGTAGTTATGGCGCTATGGAATTGAATGCAACCACAGTCAACACGGGGTAGAAAGAAAGTGGGTTCAGTTTAGGGTTAGGGTTAAGAAAAGCATACCGTAATGATAAGAATAATACATTTTGTCAAAAGGTTCACTTAAAAAAATCAAACCTGCCAAAAATTTGAGTATGGTGCCATAGCCATTTTACCCTCTGGCAGAAACAGTCCATTTATTGTCATATTCACAAGGATATATTCTATGATTCCAGCTGTCCCTTCCACAACACAATTGTAGGTTTTTTTACTAAATATTGTTAATGATGTTTTGTTTTTAAATAATTAACATATTTGCCTAGGAATATTATTCAGTTATCTACATGTCAGGTATTGTCAATTGTTAACATCTTTATTAAAAGACGAGACTTTTAAGGTATACCAGCATCAGTTAAAAGTTAAAATTTGTTTTGTTTAATGATACCACTAGAGCACATTGATTTATTAATCATCGGCTATTGAATGTCAAATATTTGGTAATTTTGACTTGCATGAACAATATGTATAAAGAAAACAACTGTTAAAGTATTAAAACTGTTAAAAATAGTATTTATAACTGAAAATTTGTTTTGTTTAATGATACCACTAGAGCACATTGATTTATTAATCATCGGCTATTGGATGACAATTGTTTTTTTAATTCTGACATGTAGTCTCAGACACAGCTACATTTTTCTATTAGCAGTAAGGGAGCTTTTACATGCACCATTCCACAGCTACTGGATGTGAAACATAATTTGGTTATTCTGACATATATACATGTAGTCTTTGAGAGGAAAGCACTAGTATATTTTTCCATTAGTAGCAAGGGGTCTTTTATGTGTACCACCACAGAAAGAATAGCACATATACCACGGCCTCTGATATACCAGTCATGGTGCACTGGCTAGAAATAGCCCAATGAGGCCCACCGAAGGGAACTGATCCTTGACAGACGGCACGTCAGGCGAGCGTTTTACCACTGGGCTACGTCACGCCTCTATCACCAGTTAAAAGTGATCGCACTTTTCAATCCTGTCTGACACAAAGGTGATATAAATATCTTTACAATACTAGCTCTGCCACTCGCCAAATTCCCCGCCAGGGAATCGAAGGCTGGCGAAGTCAGAACCCGAGTCCATGGTGGGCGTGCCTGAACTGAAAGGATGTGGGCACGTTAATATAGTTCCCTTCCCTTCCCTTGCTAAATTTGCCAATTGCGAATTTTAGCAACAATTGACGAATTTTATTTGGTTTGGTGAACAAATTTGATATACTAATTGGTTTTTTTTTTTTAAATAACCGTGATTTAGCATTTTTTAAGATGATTTGGTAAAATGTTTTGCTCATCCAGAGCTAACCCTGCTTTATTACACACCTATTCAATCTTACTATAGTGTTAATGACATTTTCAAACGACTTTCTAAAATCTATCTCGTATTACATATACACGTATGTGCAATCTGGTCCGGAACTTGTAAATGGGGAATTCCCTTTATATTTTTCCTGGAGTTAGCGTCTTTTTGCTACTGACATCATGTATTGATTTACAAATTACATCAAATTATATTTGAAATATTACACAAGAGTATAAATCCATGAAAGGAGGATTGATCATACATATACAGAACTTCACATATGTTGTTTTCGCTTCCTGTTTATTGCACAAGTTTATTTTGCACAAGA
Organism: Gigantopelta aegis; assembly: GCF_016097555.1. Taxonomy (NCBI): domain Eukaryota; kingdom Metazoa; phylum Mollusca; class Gastropoda; order Neomphalida; family Peltospiridae; genus Gigantopelta; species Gigantopelta aegis. The sequence continues at coordinate 39,128,008 of NC_054713.1, read as the reverse complement.
ACATACCACTCGGCCACTACGCAGTCTCATGTATATATTCTTGTGCAACATAAACTCATGCAATAAACAGGAAGCGAAAACAACATATGTGAAGTTCTATATATGTATTAGCCCTATGACATATTATTTACATGATTTTTTTTAAACTCAGTGCAGCACCCATAGTGTGCATTATAATTATGTTTTTAACATTATATAATAGAGTTTTTACCATAATGGGAAATACTAATATAAATATCAAGGTTTTAATTTTCTGAATGTCCTGTTAATAACAAAATGAACACTATATATTTTGCCAATTTTTTCCTTATTACCTATTAAATTATCGGGAGAGGGGAGGGGTAAGTTAAGTTGTTTTAAGTTAATTGTTTAAGGCTTATTTTTAAGTTAATGCTAAAACCCATTAAGTTGTAAACAAGCCTGAACCCTAGTATATTTTATCATAGCTCAATGGGGACACCGACAGGAATCCATCCTAGATCGATCACGCCTCAGGCGAGCGCTGTACCACTGAGCTACATCTCTCCCCTTTACTTCATCAGCTTAACTCATTTCCATAATTACAGTTAATATTTCCCATGACAATTGCTTATATTCTTCATAAATGATCAATGGAACACCACTAATTTTGCTTGTAGCTTGCCCATAAAATATGACTACAGTAACCGTAAATCATGAAAATAATGTGTCACGATATTATTGTGTTGGGACAGGTACACATTAAAATGCATATTTTTATTAATGCGTCTGGTAAATGCAACTTTTAAAGATCACACCACAAAACAGAAAATGATGAATTGTTTTATCAGGATTTGCTGTTGTTTTACATCAAATAAATTAAACAATAGTAGTTGGCATTTGTCTTGACAGTCAGCCTTGAGAAAACCACAGTAGCCATTTGTGTTTAGTCGGTAGTAATTTCCTGTACCTTTTATGCAGAGCACTACAGCAATCATAAGGTGTGGAGCTGACATAGTACACCAACTTCTACCTAGTATTAACAACAACAACAACAACAATTCCTTGTTCGTTTTGCTTGTCCAGAATACATTTCTTTTATGTTTGTGTTATCTTGTTCATTGGTGGCATCGTGGTTAAGCCATCGGAATTAAGGCTGGTAGGTACAGGGTTTGCAGCCCGGTACCGGCTCCCACCCAGAGTGAGTTTTAATGACTCAATGGATAGGTGTAAGACCACTACACCCTCTTCTCTATTACTAACCACTACAAATCAACAACTAACCCACTGTCCTGGACAGAGAGCTCAGATAGCTGAGGTGTGTGCCCAGGATAGTGTGCTTTAACTTTAATTGGATATAAGCACGAAAATAAGTTGAAATGAAATTAAATTACATGATTACTTTTTAATGACATAAAATACACTTGGCTGTTTCTTTTTTGTTCTAGGTTTAAGTTAAAAATATAATGCATCAACTAACTATTGTGCTGATGCATCAGACACATTTTCACAATATCTTGCTCGCATTAATTTCATGATTTACAATAATTCAGTTTTATTGCACTATCTCACTCTGTCGCAAACTAAAATAAACAAAAGTACTTGAATTAAAAGCCCAGATGTTATATTTACAGTTTTAGTAGACAAATGGTGGCCATCTTGAAATTACTGATAAAACATCAAACTAATATCAAAGATCAATTGTTTTAACTAAATTACTTAGGTATAGCTACCAATATCATAAATATGCTCATTTATAAGCAAACATATTACATTATTTTACTTTAGTAACCATATGGCGGCCATTTTTGTTTTGCCACTTTGAAGGTGAAGGAGTCAAAATCCAGCTTGGGAACCGACAAATTTGGATTCAGCATATCCAAATTATGTTAAACAGTTTGGTTCCCAACTTTTACCCAAAAATGCTCCTTAGGGTCATATTTTGACATTTCTCGTCTAGACTAAAATATAAATGATACATGTTGCCACATAGCTCAGAAAAGAATGCTCAGCATTGAAAAGAATGGACACAGCTGAGGGACGGTACATACCGGTGGTTTTCCCATTCATGTAAATGATGTTTTCCGAGCCACGGTTGATTTCACGGTTGTTGAAGGGTCGAACCCTCACAGCCACCTTCACCGAAGACATCTTGTTCAGATTCTGAAAAAAATACACACTGATATTTATAATGCAATTTTAGAACAAATGTCAAAGACTTTAACAACAATAATAATAATAATAATAATAATAAAAGCTCTCCAAAGACAGGTCCTAAGCTTATAAAACTTATAACTATACTTATCTCTAACATCTTGAGGCTTTAACGACATGGCAATACATACAAATTAAATGCATGTGATGCCATCAAAGCTCTGAATCAACAGTCGATGACAGTCACTTTTTGCACACTTGTTTTCGCTTCGTACACAATGACTATAACATATCCTACCATAATTTCACTTGAAATCCATATATCTCGTAAACAGTACAATTTTTTAATTACAAGATGTTCTTCAAACACATTCAGGTGTATTAGTATTGTTCAAACAAAACATTTTCAATAGCAATTTTCCCAGAGGCAGCCAGTTTGTTATTTTAAGGAGATGACATCATTGAAATTCAAAATTAGCTACATCATGCACCCAGTTTATTGTTACTTTTAGGAGATACAAAATGAAGTCATTCAAACGTTGACAGTGCCATTGAAATTCAAAATTAGCAGTATTAATACAATGCTTTGCCACATTACAATGAAAATTGGTTTACTTACCTTGACCCCTGTCAAAATTCTATAACAAGCAGACAACGCTGTTTACAGGTCAGTATGTTTTTATTTTTAATAATTTTAGACAAAATATTAAGAATTAAAAGATGAAAGAAATAAAAAGTAGCATTCATCAAATATAGTATATTGATACATGTATGTTATATTTATTGTGTATGAAGCCAAAACAAGGGTGGGAAAAGTGACTGTTGTCGACCCTAGATTAAACACTGGTGTAGGAAGTGTGGGCAAGAGGGGCACATGTGCCCCCTCCCACCACACTTTTTGGCACCTTCCTACACCTGTGTTAAGTTTGGTAAGCATGGGCTCAGATAAACCAACAACAACCTCAGTTCAAAACGTACACAATGTCAAATATACATAGCATTATTATGTCTACCTTGTTTTGTTTCTTTTTAAACTACATGTATCTGGTATTTTAAATGGCAGGATGTAGCCCAGTGGTAAAGTGTTTCCTTGATGTGCAGTCGGTCTAGGATCGATCCCCATCAGTGGACCTATTGGGCTATTTTTCATTCCAGCCAGTGCTCTACAACTGGTGTAACAAAGGCTGTGGTATGTACTATCCTGTCTGTGGGATGGTGCATATAAAAGATCCCTTGCTGCCAATCGAAAAGAGTAGCCCATGAAGTGGCGATAGCAGGTTTCCTCTCTCAATATCTGTGTCCGACGTCATATAACCATAAATAAAATGTGTCGAGTGCACCGTTAAATAAAACATTTCCTTCCTGTTGTTTTAAACACAGAAACAAATTTTATCATAAAAGGGGCAGCACATACCATAGCCTTTGACATATCAATTATGGGGCTCTGGTTGAGACAGAGAATCAAACGTTTGGTCTACAAAGAAGTAACAATCCTTAAACCTGCAGGGGCAGGACACTGTCCAGTGGTAAAGTGCTGGCCTGATGCGTCGTCATTGATCTATCAAAGATCCTTATCAATGGGCTTATTTCTCCTTTCAGCTAATGCTACATTTAACTGGTGTCGGCATCGGTGGTACAGTGGTCAAGCCATTGGACTTAAGGCTGGTAGGTATTGGGTTTGCGTCCCAGTAACGGCTCACACCCAGGGCGAGTTTAAGAATTCAGTGGTTAGTAAGAGATAAGAGGATGTAGTGGTCTTACACCTACCCATTGAGTCTTTAAAACTTGTTCTAGGTGGGAGCCGATACCAGGCTGCGAACCCAGTACCTACCAGCCGTATGTCTGATGGTGTAACCACGACACCACTGAGACCAGTAGTGTCATTAAATAAAATTAACCTTCCATTTCTTCTTTTCTGGGGTTTTTTTTTCTGTTAGAATTAGTGACCCATGCCACCACTAAGCTACATTCCATTACACAGATAAGTTAGTTGTTTAACAACACCACTAGAGCAGACTGACTGGCTAATTAATCATCAGCTATTGGATGTCAAACATTTCTATTACAATTCTGACTCGTAGTCTTCAGAGAAAACCTGCCACATTTCTCTATCAGCAGCATGTTATCTTTTATATGTACTTTCCAACAGATAGCACAGCACATACCATGGCCTTTGATATACCAGTTGTGAAGCACTGGTTAGGATGGGAAAAAACCAACAAGTGTAAGTAAGTATTTTAACATGCTCATTTACCACTAGGGTTTCGAACATGTCTATGCCGAGTCCGGTCTCCGATATAACTCGGGACAGGAGATATTTAGTTAATAGGTAATTTAGAAATTGGGTTAAAAATTAATCTAAAAGTATAATTGGGAGGAGGGGAACCAATAATTTAATGAACCCACTAAGGGGATTTGATCCTATGACCTAAGCATATCAGACAAGTGTTATATGTACTGAGCTTGATCCTGCAGGTCGCCCATATGGAATAAAAACAATAATCCATCCGGTATTACCTCATGTAAAAAAATAGGTCTACAAATACAAGATGCAACTTCAAATCTCAGAGACGTAAACTAAAAAAAAATTAAAAATCAAAGCTCTTTCTTTTTCACTTCATAATCTAAAATTCTAACTTCATTAATTATCTTAATGTCATCTTATCCCAAGAACATCTCCATACTTTCCTAGAATTTGCAGTAAAACGAGACACAAAACTCCTGCATCATAATAAAATCAAGAAGCTATATATCTTCCAAGTAGCATAAAACAAATCACTTGACTTACCTCGAGTAACCAACGATGTGATAACTAATTAACACTGAGTCCAACAGTTAATTAATTCTCGTTTGTGATCTTCACAGCTGTTGCTGATACAGGCTGTCGGGGTCCTGTGGCGAAAAACAAACAGCAAATTCAAAAAGAAATCACACAAAAAAGTCGTTTAAAAATTAACCTAACAAATCACAGGGACAATTTTAAAATCGGAGCACATCTACTTGACTTCCATGTTGAAATTGTGCTGGACCAATGTTTAAATTCCGGTAGGAGAGATACGTTTCCATGATTTTCCTTTCTGTCCTGAAGAAACGGAATAATAATTGTTAATGAGTAACGTCATGTCGGATGCTATGCCAACCAAGCTTTAGCTATTGATTCGGGGCCCTGTTTGGGATGTCGTGTTACAGTGAGCTGCCTGGTCTGTTCAACATAACATTACATAACTAATTTGCCTGTTGTTGTTATAGATTAGCACTTAACAGGCATATTGAATTCAAATTTGTTTTGTTTAACGACACCAGTAGACCACATTGATTTATTAATCATCAGCTATTGAATGTCAAAACATTTAGTAATTTTGATATATAGTCTTAGAGAGGAAACTTGCTAGTTTCCCATGCACCATCCCACAGACAGGATGACACATATCAGAGCGTTTAATATACCAGTTGCATGGTGCACTCGCTGGAATGAGAAACAGCCAATGGACCCAACAGGGATTGATCCCAAACTGACCACACTTTACCACTGGATTATTAAGTTGGTTAGTTTGTTTAACAACACCACTAGAGCACAATAATTTATTAATCATCGGCTACTGGATGTCAAACATTTGGTAATTTTGAAAGTCTTAGACAGAAAACCTGACACATTTTTACATTACATTACATTAGCAGCAAGGGATCTTTTATATGCACCATCCCACAGACAGGATAGCACATGCCATGGCCTCTGATATACAAGTCCCTGGTGGCAGGGATAGATCCTAGATCAATTGCACATCAGGTGAGTGCTTTTACCACTGGGCTCCATCCCATCCCCTCAGACAGACAGAGACAAAACCTATTGTTCAATCTATTTCGACCAGTATGGATTGAAAATATAAATGTGACCCGATATGTAAAAATTACTGTGGTGGGTCAACATGTTTTTAGCCATAATTTTTTTTTTTATTCTAGTTTTCTCTTCAAGTTAAATTTAGTTTTTTTTAATGACACCACTAGAGCACATTGTTTTATTATTCATGAGTCACTGGACATCAAACAATTTAATCAGTGCATGACATAAGAATTTTCGGAAAACATTTGTTTTGTTTAATGACACCACTAGAGCACACTGATTTATTAATTATTGGCTATTGAATGTCAAACTTTTGGTAATTTTGATGTACAGTCTTAGAGAGGAAACCCGGTCCATTTTTCTCAATAGATATTGTCAAATATACTGTAGATCCTGAAATTAACGTGTCCCTAAATTAATGCTAGTGATGGTGGGCAGACTAAAATGCGACATGAAATTAATACGAGTGCAAACTCTATGAAATATTACTTGAAATTCCTAATTGCACACGTGTACTTTTCAGTTAAATCCGAGTTATACAGGCATCTACAATGAGATCAACTCACTAAAATGTCTGTGTACACGTCAATTAATCTATTTAGTCTCCATTGGACTATTGGTCAATTAGTCTATATTGCCTATGATGAACTGTACTCCCGTTGTTTTATAAATGTATTAGAATTTTAATCTTTGTTTGTTTTAATAACATGTGACATAGAGCTGCAATGATAAACCGGTATACTGGTATATTGTGATGTTTCATCAGCTCGATACGAAATGCGGTAGTTTAGTGTATCGTGATTTTTACACGTTATTGTTTTCTTGTATCTTATTTGACAGACAAACAAATGAAAAATCTAGCATTTTATTAATTGTACCACGCTGTGCACTCGGGACTATCGGCTGTCAATCAAAACATCGAAAGTGTGCAAATAACCATGCATACCACTCGTCTGTTTATGTGGTTAACTTTAACTTAGCGATGACATGAAATGGCAGCAGGCGAAAAATTACATGCTTTTTAGCCTGGGAGATATTATAAAAGTCGATATAAGTGACCATCTAGTATGTGGAATGTTTGTCATTGTAATGTTGGTTTGGGGTTTTTTCACGATTTTTGTCTGGACAAAACATGGGGGAAATCTCCTGGTAATTAAAGGTAGGTCCTAGTAGAGTACAAAAATGCTCCCTGGTGCTAGCTCAAGCTGTCAAATATCCCGACGGTGTTATTTGTTATTAATTTTCTGGACACAGTACTGAATACTCGTACGTTATACACATATATATTGTAGTTAAAATTCATACATTTTATTCCTTTCATTTATTATTTACTTCATTATGTTAAATGTACATAACTGGATTTGTTTCCTTTCTGCCTTCATTAAAAAAATCCATCAATATTAAATTTAAATAATATCAGATATATCGCAATACATACTGCAATACGGTTTGTTGTATCGCAATACATACTGCAATACGGTTTGTTGTATCGCAATATATCGCAATACGCTTTGTTGTATCGCAATATATCGCAATACGGTTTGTTGTATCGCAATATATCGCAATACGGTTTTGACCCTATCGTTGCACCACTAATGTGACACATAGCTCACTGGACTATTGCTGAAAAAAACATAGAAATAAATGTGTCATATTATTAATGAAAATAACAAACTCGCATTTATCGCATTAATATTATGATCGCATTAATTTCAGGATCTACAGTATATATATCGGCTGGACCGGACAAAAATGATAACCCTACTAATTATATAATTATTTCACACCTATATTAGCATGATGTCAGAAACCGAGTAAACGTGGCTCAAAGTTTGACGTCACATGTAAACAACGCAGAAGTAAAAGTTGACATGCTGTTTGCGCTGTTTGTTTTGAAGAATTTAGAAGACATCTTCTTTATATGAAGATCAGTTTGAAGTAAACATATATCTGTATGTACAATAGTGTTTGGTTACTATTTTGTACTTGAGAACATTGGTTGAGATCGTTAGTAATACCATCAGTACTTTGATACACATTTACAAGCATAGGGAGAAGTCCTATATATATCGATATGGTATGTAAGTATCACACATTTTTATAACGTACATGATTATACATTATTACATAATATAAAGTTCAACAACTTTTCCAGAAGTTAAATACAATATTCATAAGTTAGACCAAAGATCAAATTAGGATCGTATCGGGTTGCATGGGTCTACCACTCGGTTAGGCCTACTTGTTCTGTGGACTACAATCAACACCACTATTTTCACTCCTATTTCTATTTATAATCCAAATACTGAAAACTAAATCATTTCCTACAAAAAAAATATATAGATCTGTAACAATACTACATTTTTAGTTATTTATTTTACCATCGTTTGCAAACAAATTTACTGTCGTCCACATACACATTGCGGTATGGTAACAGAAACATTTCATTTATATACCTTTATTATACATCATGATGTTATTGCATAAGCTGGTCTAGAGACCAACATGCGGAGGTATAGTAGATCAATTCTAGAAAGGTTGTTTCTCCCTTAACCAATTTTATTATTATTATTATTACTGTTTATGTGCGTGTGTGCATGTGTGTGATAATTACTAAATTATTATAATATATGTTCATTTTACTCACTTCACATCATTTGTATAGAAGGAGTTGGTTTTCTTTCCTTAAAGATGTATATTTTAATTTTACAAGAGCCTGAAGTAGGCTTACTCTTTGAGGCACATTTTGGAATTCAAAATAGAAGACCAAGACTAAGAACAGTGGAAACGGAAGAAACAGTATCTGTGTTAGATGATGAGCAGGACGTAGTCCAGTCGTAAAGCGCCCGCTTGATGCGCGGTAGGTCTGGGATCGATCCCCATCGGTGGAGCCATTGGGCTATTTCTCGTCCCATCCAGTGCACAACGACTGGCATTATAAAGGCTGTGGTATGTGCTATCCTGTCTGTGTGATGGTGCATATAAAACATCTGTTGCTACTAATAGAAAATGTAGCAGGTTTCCTCAGTAAGACTATAGGTCAATATTACCAAATGTTTGACATCCAATAGCCAATGATTAATAAATCAATGTTCTCTAACTTTAACTTTAACTGTATTGGATGAATATGATAAATACAGTCCAGTAGATGTTGACAATAATACTGAACATAGAATCAAACACTTATCTGATGATAACACCAGTGAGCAGAATGACACTGAACCTGATCCAATTAGCACAAGTAACAAAGGATGCAGTGGATTGTCTTTTAGAAAATAATCTGAAAATCAAATTTATGACCATATTTTGAAGTTGAGGGAAATGGAAAAAGAGCAGAAGGAAATATAGGCCTACATAATATTCTCGCTGGGTAAAAATTAAAGGAGGGAGGAAGCCCCCCCCCCCCCCCAAAGTACTTGGACTACGTGTAGGCCTATCGTTGGGTATTGGTCGACTTTGCGAAAAGACATACCCCTTGTTTTAATATTATTTTAATAAAGATTTCAAGATATCTAAAAAACATAAAGGTGATCCCCTAAATTGGAATAACATGTCTGTGTCCTTTTTATTTCTTCATCGAATGAATCGATTGCACCGATATCGCCAGGTGATAAAAAGTTTCGTTCTTGTAAAGGCGGTGTATATACCTGTATAATTTGGCGTCCAAGAAAAATACTTTCAATGATGAACACTACCACTTTCGTTATTTTTAATGAAAAGTTTCTAATATTTTATAAAGAATTTGCCGAATAAACAAATGACTAACTACATCTGCAATTGAGAACAAAATATCAGACCAAAGTTAGTGAACACAAAAGACTGATTGACCAAGGCTGTTAAAATAGTGTTAAATTACGTTATGGTGACTATCGCAAGCCACTGAAGTTTTTCCACATCGCGGCTTGTTTTCTTTGATGCCGAATGTGCCAAATGATCGATTTTTTTTTTTCAGTGTCAAAAACAGTGTCCAATATGAAATAGCGGAGCTGGGTTCTGTAAAATATAGTAGGATGCGGGAAAATAAAGAGGGATGGAGAAAAATAAAGGGGGGCGGCAAAATGCAATAGCGGGCCGTCCTCCCCGCTTAAATGGAGCAGCGAGAACACTTGTCACAACAGAAACAAAACTAAATATAAAACCATTCGACCTTTGTCCGCCCCAAGTACCAGGTTGCAACATGCCCACTACCAACCGAAGAATGAAACGGTATCGTTCGACAGTACCACACCAACAAAATATGAAATTACTTTATAGTGTATACAGGAATGTGAATAAAGTGGGGTGGGGTGCAATATGTAACAGAAAATTGAAAAACATTGGTGCGAAATGTTGTAGTTCGCTAAATTTCATATCTCTCACTAATTAGTATTAGCCTATATTCATGTATTATATGAGATCTGTAGATTAATGTTTAAAAATTAAATACTGGGTAAAAATAAAATGAACAAAGTACCGATTCCAAATCAAATTTACAGTCCCAATTCTTTTTAAATAATTCATATTTCAAGCCATATTCAGTAAGGTTATTGTTTTTTTGAGGCCACCGGATATATAAATTGAAACCCTTCTAAACTGGACACTCAACAGACTAAGTATAAAGCACTTAAGGGGTTTTAAGGGGTATGTGAATTAGAGAGTTTGTGATATTTGACCTGCAAAAAAAAAACGTTTTGATAGAATTCCAGTTTACAGAGGGTCCACTTTAGAGGGGTTTTACTGTACATGTACATACAGTTGATAATATTTTAATTTGGAAATTCAAACTAATAAAATAATATATATTTTGCTGACTTCTTCAGGTGGAATTTCTCAGATCCATCTGCAATTTGCCCAAAAATAATTAAACAGTTAAATGCTGTCTGCCTTTCATTAAGACGCCCAAGAGCTCAAATATATTACTATGCTATGGTATCATTTTTGGCCAACCAAGTCAAATCAAGCAAATAGCTCCTATTTAAGAATTATATATGCAACCTTTTTTTCATTTTGAACCTAATCTTAAGAGATATTTTCAAATTCAATTGCACCAAAACCACCCCCCACCCGCTACTGACCTTGGTCAGGCTGCTTGTGCACCTATCCCAAATCCTTTCCTGTCCTGGATGAAGGGGTGGGCGTAAGTCAACACTTGCGTGCAGGACAGGCGTGCGCTACAACAGCTTGCTCTATATGTACACATAAAACCCTCTGACCAGACCATATCATTAAACATTAATTCATTCATTCGATAGCTGATCTACATTTGTGTGCCGGGTATCATTAAACCATTCATTCATTTATTCATTCATTCATTCACGCCTTTCATTAACAGAATATTTTTTTTTTTTTTTTTTTGAGAATACGAGTGTGAATAATTTTTACATACTTATGTGAGAATACACATATACTTGTTGATATTAACAGGTATGTAAAACATTTAAAATATTCTCTACTGGTGACTTTAAACAATATTTCCTTGGCGTAAACAATATTTAATCCATGTAGTACATGTATATTGTTGAAGGGATTGGCCGACTCACTTAATCACTATACATGATCTACCTACACACAATGATAGCAACATGATCAATACAAAGAAAAACAATTTAAATACGAAAATGGCCTTGTCTTGATTTTTAGAGTAATTTAAACAAGTAAAATGAAGTGAAATTCAATAAGCAAAATAAATGTCCCTTTTTTTTCACTATGCATGAGCATGATGCAAATAATGATATAACTTTCTGCATGTATGCATAATTTACAAAACATTATCCCAAGGAAAAAATTAATTTAATCAATCCCTTGCAAGGCCTCCCATTTGGTGGCACTGGGAAGGTAAAAATCCATACTCCTCTGAGCAAGCCAAAGAATAAATGTGACTACATTAATTTATTAACATAAATAATCAACACAGGGAGACGAGCCAATCAAGGTTCAGCTGGGGGCTCTGAAGAACCAATGTATTGATCTGCATTCCGTCAGCATCAGTATATTTTATTCTGATTGCATGATGGAAGCATCTGCCGACTGCTGATTAGTCAGTTTGTGGGTCACATGGGTAGATACTAAAAATGATCTCTGACTATCAAACTGTCTGTTGTCACTAAATCGAACAGTAAATATCGCCTAATAAATCTGTGTGAAGTTAAAATGAAAAACATGTTATTAGGAAACAGGTAATTTGAAACCAAAGAGAGAGGCTCTTAACATAAAAAAAGGGGAAAAAAAGAGAGAAAAGTGGTGGTGAAATTTTCCAAAAGGACATGATCATAATTAACATAAAACACCCAAGGTCAGTTTGCCTTCCAGAGCACATTTTCCCTGAAAATATATGCAAGGTCGTGCCATAATTAATATGACATATAGGTTATAAATACATGTTGGACTGACAAACCAATTCACTGCACCGAAGTCAATCAAAAAATCAATACATGAGTGAAAAGGGATAGAGATGTATATTTTTTTTATTATTTACAGAATTACATGTAAGAGCTGAGGATTACATAATGATCTATGTAAGAGCTGAGGATTACATAATGATCTATTTCTGTGTCTTTCTGCATGTTGTCAACAGGAAAACGCCGCCCAATGTTACATCTTCCTGGTCACAGTGGTGGGATGTAGCCCAGTGGTAAAGCACTTGCAAGGGTGTGTAATCTACATGTATCTAGGATCGATCCCCATTGGTGGACCTACATGTGTTTTGTTATTTTTCTCAATCCAGTCAGTGTTCCACAACTGGCTTAAAAAAGGCCATGGTATTTACTGTCCTGTGAAATTCTATCACACCTGTGACATTTTAAAAAAAAGGGACCACTTTTAATTTTCTACAGGCCGGTAATTCACGGATTAAACAAATATAATTCATGTAATTTACATTTGCACCACAACTGGTATATCAAAGGCTGTGGTATGTGCTATCCTGTCTGTGGGATGGTGCATATAAAAGTTCCTTGCTACTAATGGAAAAATGTAGCTGGTTTCCACTTTGAGACTACATGTCAGAATTACAAAACAATTGTCATCCAATATCCGACCGGCCTTGGTGGCGTTGTGGTTAGGCCATCGGTCTACAGGCTGGTAGGTACTGGGTTCGGATCCCAGTTAAGGCATGGGATTTTTAATCCAGATACCGACTCCAAACCCTAAGTGAGTGCTCCGCAAGGCTCAATGGGTAGGTGTAAACCACTTGCACCGACCAGTGATCCATAACTGGTTCAACAAAGGCCATGGTTTGTGCTATCCTGCCTGTGGGAAGCGCAAATAAAAGATCCCTTGCTGCTAATCGGAAAGAGTAGCCCAGGTAGTGGCGACAGCGGGTTTTCTCTCAAAATCTGTGTGGTCCTTAACCATGTGTCTGACGCCATATAACCGCAAATAAAATGTGTTGAGTGCGTTGTTAAATAAAACATTTCTTTCTTTCCAATATCCGATAATCAATAAATCGATCAATAAATCGATGCTTGTGTACTCTAGTGGTGTCATTAAACAAAACGAACTTCAACATCACGCCCATGAAAATTGTGAGGATTATTGTTTTGTTCATGCTAAATCATTTGTGCAACCAATTTATCATTTGCACATTCAATTAGGGTAATCATTTACATGGTTATGACATGTGACACAAAACAGAAATGGGTTACCTAAATTCGATTTTTGCAAATTTTCTTCAATTCATATAGGCCTGTACAAGTTTTGGGGTGTTTTTTAGTAGTGACCAATTTCTTCTATATACTGAGTCAAATTAAAAACTTCACAATCTAAAATTTGAATAAAATCAATTAGTGTTGAAAGCAGGTATTTTTCACGAATAAATATTGCAATGGCAATGTCTACACAACACCATAGAGGCAAAAGTGGTTTTGCACGTGCCACTGGTCATGTGACTACAAGAGCACACGTGTTTTCATCGTTACTTGCTCACAGTAGTCTGACACAACGAAAAAACACATTAAAACAATATTTGTTATGACGTGTTTCGATGCCACGCCTCACAAATGTGCAGCGTGAACATGCCATCAACATGTTCATGCAGGAACATCAGTAGCTGACATTGCAAGGGCATTGGGTTGCAGTCGATGGGCAATTTATGATCTGCGGACACGAATACAACAAACGGGCACCACAGCTGATCGCCCCCGACCAGGTAGATCATGTGTGACGTCATAGGCAGATGACCGTCATATTGTGTTACGTCACCTCCGCAACCATTTCATGACCCCTACAGCAACCAGTAATGAACTTTTCAGATGTCGGGTGTCCTCGCAAATGATCCAAAATCGGCTGCGAACCGCTCACTTCCACACACGTAGGCACAATGCCACTTGTGATGGACTCCGAGGGAATGGAATAGAGTCATGTTTAGAGATGAATCAAGATTCACACTGCAATTTGCCGATGGCAGGCAGAGGATTTGGAGATGACGTGGTGAACATCATGCTCAGTGTTGTGTCAGTAAAGTTGACAGATTTGGAGGCGGAAGTGTAATGGTTTGGCGTGCTTTCTGTGGAAATGGACTTTCTCTATTTCTTGTCATCTGTGGCAATGTCAATGCTGCTGCATACCGCGACTAGGTGCTGGCCCAGGAACGTGTGCCCTTCATGGCAGCTCATGTCAGCATGACAACGCCACACCCTACATGGCCATCTTGACAAGGGATTACCTGAGGAACGCGGGCATCAATGTCATGGATTGGCCTTCAAGATCATCTGACCTGAATCCCATCGAGCATGTCTGGGATGTGCTGGGAAGACACATGTGCATTCTCAGGAACCCACCACAGACTTTGCAGGAATTTGGTGCCACATTAGTAGAACAATGGCACCGTATCCCTAATGCAGTCTTTACAAGCATCGGGCAGTCAATGAGGAGGAGCTGCCTTGCAGTTGTGGGTGCACATGAAGGGCATACGCGCTACTGAACCTGTGATTTTATCAGACGATCCTGCTTGTGAATTACCATTTTGACTGTTTGTAGTTCAGGAAGTGCTGCCATTAGCAGCTGCTGTAGAGATGTCAATATTTAGAAATGCATTTCAAGTTATTTTAATCTAATTAATCTTTTAAAATATTTTTCAGTGGTTTTGAGGTGAAATATTTTGAGGTCAGCATGTTTATAGTTAATTTGGCCATTATTATTTTGAGCATATGTATTTTGAGCACCACATTTATCACATCAACTTTGATGCACTGTAAAGCCGTTTAGCAAGACATATTGTTTTTGGCCTGCTATTACAAAATATAATAACAGGTCATAATTTACTTCCTATTTCATGCCCTGTTACAATATACAAAGTATACAAAATCACTTCTTCACCTATGTCCTGGGATTTCTACACTAATTCTGTTAACTATAAATTAGTCACAACCAAAGTCATCCATTAAAAAAAAATAAAAGCATAAATGTATTAACAGGTGGTCCCTTCTGCCAAGTTGAATAAAGTACATATGTTCATGAAAATTCGTTCATAAATTATTTAAATTAAGGGATTTTATAGTTGAGGACTGTTATACAAAGAGATGATTAAACAATAATTAATAATCAAGCAAAACACTGTCAGCTGCCAATGCAAACTGTAATGACTGTTTCCACTGGTAAATTATAATTATATGGCACTACTATACACTGCAGCCACATATGATTATTGACGTAAATTGCATTGTATTTCTACGTAAAAACTGTCAGTAAACTATATTTAAACAACATACTAGCTTTGGTTGTAGAACTTCCAACATGTCGCATCATAGATTAACACCATCAGAGCGTCATAAATATTTCCTTGTTTGTTGTTCTCCAAACAAACAATCTACCTTGTTTAGTTTGACATTTCTAATCATGTGAATCATATGACTCAACTATCATAGACTGGCATCCAATAGGATGCGCAACAAAATATAAGTCTTTTGTCATAGTTTCATTCGGAGTACTTCGGAATACTTCGGTCCATTAGGTAGACAGGTTTTGGAACTTTAAAGTTTATAGTGGCGTCGGATCGAAGTAATTAAATATGTTGAGAAATGATGGGTCGCTACTGTTTAAGTGCATGCATACAGTTACAATTAAATGTGCAAATTTATTTTTAGCAAAATCTGATTGTCACTCTGACCAGTAATGAATTGTGGCTAAGGAGGGATTTCGATGACAGAACAAAGTAGAATGGCTGCGCCCATGCTAGACACTGACAGTTCATGTTTGGCTTTTAAGGGCTGTTAAGAGTGAAAACAAGTAATTTATGTCAATAATTCTGATCTGATCAATTTAATAATGGGTAAAAAGAAGCAGGCAAAAAGTTTAACCACAACAGAAAAACAGACAAAGAAAGATGAAAAGTGTAAGACCATTTCATAATTGTAAAATCTGGCCTTTACTTTAGTAGGCTGAGTAGCAACTGAGCAAGGCTATAAAATAATTGTTAAAAGTTAATTTTTAAGGTGTGTGATCAATCATAATTATTAACTGAAGTGAAAAAACTTTAAAAATAATTAAGTAATGTTTATAAAATCAGGGCCAGCTCTGGGTAATCAGAAAATTTTGACAAATCATTTTAAAAATGCAAAATCTATAGCTATTTTCCAACAAAATATTAAGTATTACACACACATTTTTTTCACCAAATTAAAATAAAATTCGCCAAGTGTTCTTTAGTGGTGTCATTAAACAAAAAACTAACTTTTTTTGTCAAAATCAACCAACAAATGTTAATATTAATAATATTCATGCCATTTTCTGTTTCGACTTACATGGGGTTTGGCCTGTTTTTCAGCCCTCTACATTTACTTTTTCATCTAGGAGCCAGATGGCACCAGCCTATTTCTAGATAGTATGAAATATTTTAGTCGCCAAATGAAAAAAATGGTTGCTTCAAACCCTAAGTGAGTGCTCCGCAAGGCTCAATGGGTAGGTGTAAACCACTTGCACCGACCAGTGATCCATAACTGGTTCAACAAAGGCCATGGTTTGTGCTATCCTGCCTGTGGGAAGCGCAAATAAAAGATCCCTTGCTGCTAATCGGAAAGAGTAGCCCATGTAGTGGCGACAGCTGGTTTCCTCTCAAAATCTGTGTGGTCCTTAACCATGTGTCTGACGCCATATAACCGCAAATAAAATGTGTTGAGTGCGTTGTTAAATAAAACATTTCTTTCTTTCCAATATCCGATGATCAATAAATCGATGCATGTGTACTCTAGTGGTGTCGTTAAACAAAACAAACTTCAACATCACGCCTATGAAAATTGTGAGGATTATTGTTTTGTTCATGCTAAATCATTTGTGCAACCAATTTATCATTTGCACATTCAATTAGGGTAATCATTTACATGGTTATGACATGTGACACAAAACAGAAATGGGTTACCTAAATTCGATTTTTGCTAATTTTCTTCAATTCATATAGGCCTGTACAAGTTTTGGGGTGTTTTGCCATGTATGGTTGCTTCTGTGACCAAATCGGTTGCAATGTAGAGGTCTGTTTTTGACAGAATTATAGCCTGTGTACTTAGGAGATACAAACATTTTTTGGGCCCAGTATGGAAAGGAAGGAAATTATTTATTTAACGACATACTCAACACATTTAATTACGGTTATATGGCGTCGGACATATGGTTAAGGACCTCACAGATATTGAGAGAGGAAACCCACTGTCGCCACTTCATGGGCTACTCTTTCCGATTAGCAGCAAGGGATCTTTTATATACACCATGCCACAGAAGACAGGATAGCACATACCACGGCCTTTGATATACCAGTTGTGGTACACTGGCTAGAACGAGAAATAGCCCAATGGACCCACCAACGGAGATCGATCCCAGGCCCAGTATGGAGGTAGGGCATGTATGTAAATGCTTTAAGCCGTACTCTCGGAATACTTTTTTCATATTTACAGCTAAGAAGACATATTCATTAACTAAGAGTGATGCAACTTCAGTGGCAGATGGCTCGGTGGACTCATTGCCTAAGGTAAGTGTTGAATTACATTGTCTGTGAAAGAAATAAGACGTTTCATCCGTATGCTCAATGCCTTTTGAAGTCTGTGGTAAAGGTTTCTGTCTTGGAAATACACAGCCCTCAGAAAATTGCGAGAACGATAATTTCATTTGCACATTGCTCATGCAAATTTAATTTTGCGTAACCTTTTCTCTTTTTTTCGCACAGAATTTGGAGCACTATTTATTTGGATATAATGGGTTACGCAAACAGGAAATGGTCCCGAGTTACACTTACACGATTAACCGAATGGATCGGTCGAACTACTCAATAGGTCGATCACTGACAGGGTTTGACCTAACTGGATTCAACTGTATATAAATACATGTATAAATAATATATATTATATATAAACCATCGCTGCTGCTACAAAGTGGGGAGGGGGCACATGGCCCCCTTCACCCCACACTCCCACTTCCTACGCTAGTGAATAGTTATTTATTATCAATATTAGCATCAAATTCTGAATTAATTAGTAACTTCACACCTGTTACAAAAGAAATCCATGAATAAATTTGATTCTTTTGGACTCCTGTAATGTAAAGTTGTAGGAATCCAGGATTCTGGTCGAATTTGATGAAAAACGAGGCCTGGCAAACGAAAAATGTAATTCTGAGATTGTCTTTATGTTTATCTCAATACTACTGTACATACTGTACATAGTTCCAGCGTTCGAAATAAGCACTTGTCCGTTTGTCCTGACAAGTGAAAATCTATTCGGACAAGCAAAGTGTACCTTGGTAGTTGTCCTGTGGATAAGCAAAAATGTTCAATGCAGTTTCATTTAAAAAAAAAATTAAAACATTATCCTTGTACTTGAATAAAACAAACCATTTATTTGGACAAGTGAAAATATTGACGGATAAGTACACTTCTAGATGCATTTGTCCGTTGGACTAGTAAAACAATTCTGCTTATTTCTATCACTGTAGTCCCCAAAGTAAATGGATATATTTGTTAAAGGGACAGACCATTTCCTTACAACCGAAGTGTTTTTAGTCATCCTGGTGTTTCTAATACCACAAAATGCATTTTTCATATTTTTAAAAATGCACATGCATCTGAAAAGTAATGATTATGGAGTCGTGTTTTAGTCTTATTTTTAAGAGTATTTCAACATCACAAACTCTTATTACACACTCTTGTATCCAAATTTGTTACAGGTTTGTAAATTGACCAAACTTATTGTTACTATTTACTGGTTGAAACTAGGGTCTATGGGGAAAATATGCCTTAGTGTTTAACAAGTAGGGTCTGTCCCTTTAATTTTTACCAATGATTTTTTGTGTCTGTACATTCGTTTTATTCAGGTTTCTATTCCCGATGAACTGGAGCGTGACATTATTGCCCTGATACAGAAAGAACAACAACAGAGGGCGCCACAGGGTGAAGTGTCCAAGAGATTAACAAGCAAAAAGTTAACAGTATGTATTGTAGTAGACTGTGTCTATATATATATTGTTAGTTCAAAATAAATGCAGGGCTTCTAGAATTTGTATAAAACATCCACTAGCCAATGGGATCAGTGATTTTAAAAATTTACTAGCCACGATTGAAAATTAACTAGCCCTACTTTAAGTAAACAGTTTTACTAATAGTAATAATCAGATATGTTACCTAAAGAGGGAGATAGAGCTTATAAACCCTTAGGTTGGGGTGGGTGGGGGATGGACAGGATATTCATATTTTTGCAAAATAGATTCAAATGCAGCATTTGACCCCCCAAAAAAAATCACTAGCCGTCGGGCATGGTGATAGTAGTTATTTACTAGCCCAACATTGAATATCACTAGCCATGGGAGTAGGGCTACCATAATCTAGAAGCCCTGTAATGTAAATATACCATTGATATACTATTATAACTCGTGTTTGGTATTCGGTTTGAAAATAGTATTCAAATACCAATGATGAAATGGCCAGTGATTATTTGAAAAACAACTAAACAACAACTGACTCAAACTAGTTTGAATAGTGTAATGAACTTTTAATAATTGAAAAGAAATGCAAGTTATGAAAATCTAATCTAACCAATGTTTCTGCCAGAAAGAAATGTTTGGGTATGGCGTTATGGAATTGAATGTAACCACAGTCAACAACAAAAAAAGAAGTTTTATTTAACGACACACTCAACACATTTTATTTATGGTTATATGGCGTCAAACATGGTGAAGAACCACACAGATAATGAGAAAGGAAACCCGCTGTTGCCACTTCATGGGCTACTCTTTTCGATTAGCAGCAAGGGATCTTTTATATGCACCATCCCACAGACAGGGTAGTACATACGATGGCCTTTGATATACCAGTTGTGGTGCGCTGGCTGGAACGAGAAATAACCCAATGGGCCCACCGACGAGGATCGATCCCACACCGACCACACATCGAGCGAGTGATGTCGCACTGGGCTACGTCCTGCCTGTCAACAGGTTAAGCAAGAAAATGGGTTACGTTTGGGGTTAGGGTTAAGAAAAGCAGTAATGATAAGAATAATTAATTTTGTCAAAAACCCTGCTAGCTATATATTTTGACTTCTTCTTGTTTAGTATTACTGAATTATTAATATCAAATTCTGAAAAACACTAAATCAGTATGAACAAAAATAAATACGTGGCGGTAACCATACAGGAAACTATGAGATAGTGCACATGGATTTTTTTACTTGAAAACTTAGCGGGTTCCCTCTATGTGAAAATTACTAAATGTTTGACATCCAGCAGCTGGTGATTAATAAATATAGGCCTACAGTTGAATCCCATTGGCTCGAACCCCGTCAGTGCTCAAGAAAGTGTTCGACTTAACTATTCGTTCAACAGTGTGTAAGTGTAACTCAGGACTTCGTTTTTGGTTCGAGTGTTGCAGTGTATTCGACCCTTCTGAGTTCAACCCAACAAGATTCTTTAGTAGTGTTGTTAAACTAAACAAACTTGATATTTGTTTCATATTTTGTTTCAGGATGTGTACAACAGTCTGTCAAATGCTGGGTTTTCACACAAGCAGATTGAAGGGGCCATGTCCAACTGTATATTCTATGGAGGAGACCTCATCGACGCTCTTGACTGGCTGTGTCTAAACACCCCTAATGGTAAGCTGATAGCTGACACAGAGTGTTTGTGTCTAAACACCCCTAACGGTGCGCTGATAGGCCAAATCGACATGTGCACTGACCAGAGACCAGAAATTTATATTTATTTTGTTTGGCCATAAACAGGTGCAGTTTTTGTTTCCATCATGATTAGTGTCTCATTCTTAATAATCTTTCAATTCTTATTTTAAAAATTCTTAACCCAACAGATCAGCTTCCTGTTGGATTCTCTGAAACTCTTCTAAGGGAGGAGAAAAAACGCCGCCCAACTTTTGACCAATCACTGCAAGTGGATGCAGCCATGTTGCCGCAGAACTTAATGGAGACTCCAAAGGTTTGTAGCGTTTATACGATGATGATAAAATCTCTTTTAATGATTATTAGTTCCCTACCAGTCCAACTGAACTATAGGTTTCATATCCGTCAGTCTGTCTTGTCTGTCTGTCCATCTGTCTGTCTGTCTGTCTTTCCATCTGTACCGTATAGTTTTCCAGACTTCTTTTTCAGAATGTCACCAGATGTTGAGCTAAAAAGAATTTGTTTAAATTCAGGGACCATTTTGTTTAAAAAAAAATTCTTGGCGATATTACGAGTCAACTGAAAATTGATTAGCAAATACTGTTTAATATTTCAAAATGGTATAGCGATCTCTAAAATTTGCGTAGCGAATCAGGACGCGATACTGAACAAAATGTTCTCTTAACTTTATGTACTGTTACACATCAAGTTTGACTTTCATGGTATATCAAAGGCTGTGGTATGTGTTATTCTGTAAGTTGGATGGTGCATATAAAACATCCCTTGCTACTAATGGGGAAAATGTAGCAGGTTTCCTCTCTAAGACTATGTCAGAATAACCAAATGTTTGACATCCAATAGCCAATCATTATTAATAAATGTGCTCTAGTGGTGTCATTAAACAAAACCAACTTCTTTCTTTGTATTAATGGGTCTGTTTTTAAACATATTTTAGGCAAAAGCTCCAGTGAAGAAGGAAGAAAAAGAGTCGGTAAAGAATTGGATTCTCCAGTTTGCCGACAAGGATTCCTCAGAAGAGGAGACAGACGACAAGGAACCAGATCCAGTGAGTTATCTCCCTTTTTGGAATTCTTCACTAGAGAAATGAAGTAAAATTAAATTGTTCTAAAAATTAAATTTGTATATGGGAGAGACAAGCAAGGGAAAAAACAACTTTTTTTTAATATGGCCCATTGGGCTATTTCTTATACCAGCCAGTGCTCCGCAACTGGTGTAACAAAGGCTGTGGTCTGTACTATCCTGTCTGTTGGATGGTGCATATAAAAGATCCCTTGCTGCTAATCGAAAAGAGTAGCCCATGAAGTGGCGACAGCGGGTTTCCTCTCTCAATATCTGTGGTCCTTAACCATATGTCTGACGCCATATAACCGTAAATAAAAGGTGTTGAGTGCGTCGTTAAATAAACCATTTGCTTCATTTCCTTCTAATAACTGTGGTTTAAATGTTTGTTTGTTATTTAGGATCTGATATTTAACATCACATTTTTCAAAACTATGGCTGTTTGGTGTCAAATAGTTCATTTGTATTCAAGTTGCTCATTATACCAAATCTGACCAGTCAAATTTTTCTCATAAAAAAACGGAAGGAGGAAATGTTTTATTTAATGATGCAATCAATATATTTTATTTACAGTTATATGGCATCGGACATATGCTTAAGGACCACACAGATATTGAGAGAGGAAACCTGTTGTCACCACTTCATGGGCTACTCTTTTCGATTAGCAGCAAGGGATCTTTTATATGCACCATGCCACAGACAGACATACCACGGCCTTTGATATACCAGTCGTGGTGCACTGGCTGGAACGAGAAACAGTTATTAAATGACATATGGTAATTGTGATGGATTGTTTATTGGATGTATGTTTGGTTTGTTTAACAACACCACTAGAGCACATTGATTAATTAATCATCAGCTGTTAGATAATAAACATTTGATAATACTCATGTAGATTTAGAGGCAACCAGTTATATTTTTTTATTAGCAACAAGGGATCTTTTATACAGACTTTCCCACAGACAGGATAGCACATACCACAAGCTTGATATATCAGTTATGGTGTTGGGTGGGGGGAATAATCCTATAATCAAAGCTAAAGTTTGTTTTCTTTAACGACACCACTAGAGCACATTGATTTATTAATCATCGGTTAAACTACTAGAACACTGCTTGTTGTAAATACATTGCCTTGATTTATTTTAATTTACAGAACGAAGAGTACTTAATACTGACAGCTAAACTGCTAGATGCTAAGGAGCAGGCTGCCATTGCTAAGCAACAATGGAACAAAGACGAACAGAAGCAACTTTCCAAAAGGATTCGTGACTTTATGCTCGGTATGTATTCAGGCATTAGTTATTGACATGAGTTTTCTCCCTTGATTAGACAAATTGGTTGTAGATCCTTGTGGGCGGTATCAAGTTACATTTTAAACTAAAAAAAAATTGAATATCAATTTATTGGAATATAGATGTACAAAAAACCCAACTGTTGTGCTACTAGTCTGTAAATTAGAGTTTATGAAAGTTATACAAAAAATTTGCTAATTATAATATAAAAGTGTGTACTTTAAGTCGCTGAAATTTTTTTTTAATTGAGAGTTAAATTTAAAAACAGCAACCTTTAACTGGCTGGCATTTTACAAATCTAGTGGGTGGTTTGTGGTTGTTATTTTTTTTGGGGGGGTGGGTATTGCAATTACAAAGTAAAAAGGAGAGATGTAGGTATAACTTTTCCACCACCAGCCATGGTGTGAACGTTAACATTTAGTTTAACATTTAGTTCAACTTTAAAGTTTTCCATTTAGCTCCTTTCTCATAAACTATACGTTAATATTTTCATGCAAGAAAAAAAATCAAATTAAAAGGTTTTTGGGGTTTTTTTTACATTTATTTTTATTTATTTTAGTAATTTTTTTAACTTGCATTGAGAATAGAACAGAATAAATGTTTAATGGCTAGCATGCCTTGAAATAGCATCTATGGATGCAACTACAAGCAACACTGAATAATGTTAAGGTATGCAAGACATTTAATTGTACAGAATTCTTGGGGTTTTTTTTATTATTAACAGCTATGGAGAAACTAGAAAAACATCCCGCTTTTAACCCAGCTGTAAAGATCAGTAGCATAGACAAAGAAGATGCCATTGCAACGAAGAATTCTGATGTTGCCATGGAAACGTCCCCACCAATTAACTCGACCGTTGCAGAACCGACTGATAACTCGGCTGGTGATTCGGACGATGAGTGTTTTGATCTTGGATTTGGAGTAATGGAAGAGAGAGTCGCAGCAGAGGCACCCAAAGGTATGAGTAAAAAACAACAAGTTATCACCTTAGGGTCTGGGTCTGGCAAGTATGGTGCCAGTTTAACATAAAACTCATTGAATCGAATGTGACGTCAACTACAGATGTGGCAATTGACATGTGCTATATTTTTACACTGCCAGACTGACAGTTGCACACTTTTCAAATTTTACTCATTCATTTTTCTTAATAACCAATAGGAAAGGTATGTCCCATGTTTATTTTTGATGTTTATAAAAATAAATCTATCTAAAGATATGAACGTATTGATATATTTTGAAAACATGTAACAGTTACAGACTCAGACTTCAAAATACTCCAGACATGGCGTCTTTGCCACACTCACCTGGCCCAGGCTTATAAACCTTAAAGTCCAGACTTTAACGTCATGGCAACGCCATTCAAATAGCATTACGTTAAAGTCTGGACTTTAATTATTAAAGTCTAGAAGTTTTATAAGCACAGGGCCAGATTCAGATCCAGACCTAGGCCCAGATCCAGTGTGTTTTGGGCCTTAGAGTATTAGCTTTATCCTGCAAATGTTAGAATGACAATTAATGCTGAGGTATGTCGAACAGTATTCACCATTCGACCAGAGCATTTCAGTTAGTACCGACAACTAATGATATAAAAAGTGTGTGATAGAAAATCTAGGCCAATGATTTATTTTCAAAATATATTCACACACAAAAAAAAACTTGAGCATATCGTGAATGATAAAAACAGTAAGTATATTTTATTTCTCAAGTTTAAACGTAAAATTGGAAATCTTTTTTATAAACAAATGTGCTCCAGTGGTGTCATTAAATAAGACAAAGTCCAAGTTATTAATAAAATAAAGATTATTATACGAGCTTGTGTGTCGTACTGATTTTACGAAACAAGTGTCAGGATTATTATATTACCCAAGAGAGAGCGAGGGTAATACATGAATCATGACATGAGTTTCATAAAATCAGTACAACTCACACGCGAGTGTAATAATTTCTTTATTATCCATATTATTATTGTTGTTTTCTTTATGAATAACAAGACCCAACTCAAAATGTTTCAGCAACAACTTGAAAGAAATGACGAAATGACGTCATATTTCAAATGCACTGTCTGAGCTAGGACTGGAGAAGGAACGCCATGTTATGACATCGCTTCCCAGAATTACGTCATTACACTTGTTATTACACGTGTGCTTCATATGATTATTATTAACTCGGTTATGTTGAATCATATGGATAATAATATAGTTTACACTCATCTACTGGTAATCATTCTTGATTTCTTTAAGTGTGGTGCATTAAGATGAGAGGGGGGAGTTGCTAGAGAATATAGGAAATGCCCGACACAGTCATGACAAGGCATATAATACATAATGTGACACATGATTAAAGCCAATAAATCTTGAAAAATACTATTTAGCAATCTAAACATATTTGCTTTAAAAGTTGTTGATATTTTTTCCATCACACCTGTTTGTTGTCTGAATGAATATGTTTTAGCTCTCTTCCACTTAAGATATTAATAGAGATCTCTGTGTATTCTAGCACCTGTTGTCGTAACGAAGGCCATAGTGAGGCATTTTGAATACACTCGCCAGCAGTGGACGGGAAAGTCTCCCAAACAGTTTCTCATCGACTGGGTCCGGAAACACCTTCCCCGCAGTGACGCACCGAAATACCAGAAAATACAGCAACAGGCTTGTTTCAAATGCAAGTGAGGGCTTCATTGGTGTCTTGTTAAAACTCACTGCCTCAACAAATGAGATGCACATGAACCTCTCCCCTCCCTCCTCTCTCTCTCTCTCTCTCTCTCTCTCTCTCTCTCTCTCTCTCTCTCTCTCTCTCTCTCTCTCTCTCTCTCTCTCTCTCTCTCTCGCACTCTCTGTCATGCATTCTCTCTTGTTTGTGTCTCTATCTCTCTCTCTCTCTCTCTCTCTCTCTCTCTCTCTCTCTCTCTCTCTCTCTCTCTCTCTCTCTCTCGCACTCCGTCTCTCTGTCATGCATTCTCTCTCTCTCTCTCTCTCTCTCTCTCTCTCTCTCTCTCTCTCTCTCTCTCTCTCTCTCCTGTCTCTCGCACTCTTCCTGTCATGCACTTCTGGTCTTGTTTCTCTCTTCTCTCTCTCTCTCTATCTCTCTCTCTCTCTCTCTCTCTCTCTCTCTCTCTCTCTCTCTCTCTCTCTCGCACTCCGTCTCTCTGTCATGCATTCTCTCTGTGTCTCTCGCACTCTCTCTCTCTCTCTCTCTCTCTCTCTCTCTCTCTCTCTCTCTCTCTCTCTCTCTCTCTCTCTCTCTCTCTCTCTCTCTCTCTCTCTCTCTCACACTCTCTCTCTCACTCTCACTCTCACTCTCTCTCTCACTCACTCTCACTCTCACTCTGTCTGTCTGTCTGTATCGCTATCGCTCTTTCTGTCTCTCATGTAGCAAAATAATCAATGTCAGATACCAAACAGTTATAATTTAAAATATGCTGAGGTATCATTAATTAATATTCCTTTTTTTTGTTTTAGATGTAGAGTGGATAGAAAGAAGGAAGGAGGAATGTTGGAAGTCTGTCCTGACATTTTGTGTGAAAATGTTAAAGAAGCAGAACACTTAGCGTCGACTTTAGCTTTATATCATTTGTGTAAAGGCCAGGTATGATTTTGTATATCAGTTCATTTTCATTTCAACTTATTTCTGTGCTTATATCTAAATTAACCGGGCTGCGAACCCAGTACCTATCAGTCTTATGTCCGATGACTTAACCACGACACCACCGAGGCCGGTGGTATATCATTAATCTGAAGGCCATGTATTAATTTAGTTGACGTTTTTAAACACGACGACGTAGTTTTTACTATTGGACATTACTTGTATTTTATTGTTTAGATTATTCATTTTCATACATCCAAAGTGCTTCTAGTGACCCTGATGTTTGTAAAGTTTGTTTGTTTTGTTTAACGACACCACTAGAGCACATTGATTTATTAATCACTGGCTATATGATGTCACACATTTGGTAATTCTGACATATAGTCTTAGAGACGAAACCTGCTACATATTTCCATTAGTAGCAAGGGATCTTTTATATGCACCATCCCACAGACAGAATAGCACATACCACGGTCTTTGATATACCATTCATGGTGCACTGGGTGGAACGAGAAATAGCCCAATGGGCCCACCGACAGGGATCGATTCCACACCGACCACGCATCAAGCGAGCGCTTTACCACTGGGCTACGTCTCGCCCAAATAGTGATCACTTTGTGATATCGCTGTTGGAGCTTATGTCTGTTTTAGATTTTAGTGGAGTTTTTTGCTGATTTTATTAAATTAACCATCTACTTTTATTTCAGTCTGTGTACACATTGTTACCCCCACCGTACCGGGACATTTGGTTAGAGTGGCAGGACGCGGAAAACGCAGCTAAGAAAGAAGCAAAACAAGTGGAAAACAAAGTAAGAATAATCTGGGGGTTGTGGCAGGGCTTGTGGTGCAGTGGTTGTGGCACGGGGGTTGTGGCACGGGGGTTGTGGCACTGGGGTTGTGGCACGGGGGTTGTGGCACTGGGGTTGTGGCACGGGGGTTGTGGCACTGGGCTTGTGGCAGGGCTTGTGGCGCAGTGGGTTGTGGCACGGGGGTTATGGTGTTGGGGTTGTGGCAGGGCTTGTGGCGCAGTGGGTTGTGGCACGGGGGTTATGGTGTTGGGGTTGTGGCAGGGCTTGTGGCGCAGTGGGTTGTGGCACGGGGGTTATGGTGTTGGGGTTGTGGCAGGGCTTGTGGCGCAGTGGGTTGTGGCACGGGGGTTATGGTGTTGGGGTTGTGGCAGGGCTTGTGGCGCAGTGGGTTGTGGCACGGGGGTTATGGTGTTGGGGTTGTGGCAGGGCTTGTGGCGCAGTGGGTTGTGGCACGGGGGTTATGGTGTTGGGGTTGTGGTAGGGCTTGTGGCGCAGTGGGTTGTGGCACTGGGGTTGTGGCACGGGGGTTATGGTGTTGGGGTTGTGGCAGGGCTTGTGGCGCAGTGGGTTGTGGCACGGGGGTGTTGGGGTTGTGGCAGGGCTTGTGGCGCAGTGGGTTGTGGCACAGGGGTTATGGTGTGGGGGTTATGGCGCAGGGGTTGTGGCACTGGGGTTGTGGCAGGGCTTGTGGAGCAGTGGGTTGTGGCATGGGGGTTATGGTGTTGGGGTTGTGGCACAGTGGGTTATGGTATGGGGGTTGTGGCGCAGGGGTTGTGGCACGGGGTTATGGTGTGGGGGTTGTGGCGCAGTGGGTTGTGGCACGGGGGTGTTGGGGTTGTGGCAGGGCTTGTGGCGCAGTGGGTTGTGGCACAGGGGTTATGGTGTGGGGGTTATGGCGCAGGGGTTGTGGCACTGGGGTTGTGGCAGGGCTTGTGGAGCAGTGGGTTGTGGCATGGGGGTTATGGTGTGGGGGTTGTGGCACGGGGGTTATGGTATGGGGGTTGTGGCGCAGGGGTTGTGGCACGGGGTTATGGTGTGGGGGTTGTGGCGCAGGGGTTGTGACACGGGGGTTATGGTGTTGGGGTTGTGGCACAGTGGGTTGTGGCACGGGGGTTGTGGCGCAGGGGTTGTGACACTGGGGTTGTGGCAGGGCTTGTGGCGCAGTGGGTTGTGGCACAACCCCAGTGTCACAACCCCTGCGCCATAACCCCCATGACACAACCCACTGTGCCACCACCCCAGTGCCACAACCCCTGCGCCACAACCCCATAACCCCCGTGCCACAACCCCTGCGCCACAACACCCACACCATAACCCCCGTGTCACAACCCACTGCGCCACAAGCCCTGCCACAACCCCAACACCATAACCCCCATGCCACAACCCACTGCGCCACAACCCCCACACCATAACCCCCGTGCCACAACCCACTGCGCCACAACTCCAACACCATAATTTTATCCGGCTTTATTGACAGTTTTAATTTCTTTGTTTGTTAGTCTTCTACCGATCCAACCAGAGGGGACTATGTGTCCGTTCATCACACATACAGTTTTCCGAATGTTTTTTCATCTTTCACAATGCTATGAGATCTATATTGAGCTGAAATTGTATTTATAGCTTTATACTGTTGTGTTACAGAATTTCGTGGCGAGTTATGGCCCTTGAACTTAGGAGATACCAAAAAAAAATTGTCCGGGTATTCTCTCAGAATTATATAGAGATTATTATACAAGCTTGTGTGTCGTACTGATATTACAAAACGAGTGTCAGGATTCTTATATTGCCCGAGCAAGAGCAAGGGTAGTACATGAATTCTGACACAAGTTTCGTAAAATCAGTACGACTCACACACGAGTGTAATACTTTCTTTATTATCCATATTATTATTGTTTTCTTCATGAATAACAAAACCCAACTCAAAATGTTTCAGCCACAACTAGAAGGAGACGACGAAATGATGTCATATTTCAAAGTCACAGTCTGAGCTTGGACTGGGGAAGCAATGTCATGTTATGACATCGCCTCCCAAAATTACGTCATTACACTTGTTATTACACGTGTGCTTCGTATTATTCTTATTAAATTGATTATGTTAAATCACATGGATAATAAAGTTTCTTTATTACTCTACTAGTTTCTTTATTTTATTTTATTTTAGCCGAGAGATCAGTTTATATCACGGTTAATGAAGAAACTTCAGCTGGAGGAAGGAAAACAAACCGGTGAGACTGGATCCGGACAGGGTGATGTTGAAGAGGATACTTGGGAAAGTCTCGCAGACAAAGTTAGTTATACTGTAAATCAGGAAATTTTAGCGGAATTTAGCGTGGCCATACATGAGTGGCCGTTAGATACCATTTATCTCACAACGAATTGTTTTAAAATGTATCTAACGAGAAATAGAGAACAATACATGAGTGGCCGTTAGATACCATTTATCTCAACGAGATGTTTTAAAATGTATCTAACGAGACATAGAGAATAATACATGAGTGGCCGTTAGATACCATTTATCTCACAACCAGATGTTTTAAAATGTATCTAACGAGACAGAGATAATAATACATGAGTGGCCGTTAGATACCATTTATCTCACAACCAGATGTTTTAAAATGTATCTAACGAGACAGAGAGAGTAATACATGAGTGGCCGTTAGATACCATTTATCTCACAACGAGTTGTTTTAAAATGTATCTAACGAGAAATAGAGAATAATACATGAGTGGCCGTTAGATACCATTTATCTCAACGAGATGTTTTAAAATGTATCTAACGAGACATAGAGAATAATACATGAGTGGCCGTTAGATACCATTTATCTCACAACGAGATGTTTTAAAATGTATCTAACGAGACATAGAGAATAATACATGAGTGGCCGTTAGATATCATTTATCTCACAACGAGATGTTTTAAAATGTATCTAACGAGACAGAGAGAATAATACATGAGTGGCCGTTAGATACCATTTATCTCACAACCAGATGTTTTAAAATGTATCTAACGAGACAGAGATAATAATACATGAGTGGCCGTTAGATACCATTTATCTCACAACGAGATGTTTTAAAATGTATCTAACGAGACAGAGATAATAATACATGAGTGGCCGTTAGATACCATTTATCTCACAACGAGATGTTTTAAAATGTATCTAACGAGACAGAGATAATAATACATGAGTGGCCGTTAGATACCATTTATCTCACAACGAGATGTTTTAAAATGTATCTAACGAGACAGAGATAATAATACATGAGTGGCCGTTAGATACCATTTATCTCACAACGAGATGTTTTAAAATGTATCTAACGAGACAGAGAGAGTAATACATGAGTGGCCGTTAGATACCATTTATCTCACAACGAGATGTTTTAAAATGTATATAACGAGACAGAGAGAGTAATACATGAGTGGCCGTTAGATATCATTTATCTCACAACGAGATGTTTTAAAATGTATCTAACGAGAAATAGAGAATAATACATGAGTGGCCGTTAGATACCATTTATCTCACAACGAGATGTTTTAAAATGTATCTAACGAGACAGAGAGAGTAATACATGAGTGGCCGTTAGATACCATTTATCTCACAACGAGATGTTTTAAAATGTATCTAACGAGACAGAGAGAGTAATACATGAGTGGCCATTAGATACCATTTATCTCACAACGAGATGTTTTAAAATGTATCTAACGAGACAGAGAGAGTAATACATGAGTGGCCGTTAGATACCATTTATCTCACAACGAGATGTTTTAAAATGTATCTAACGAGACAGAGAGAGTAATACATGAGTGGCCGTTAGATACCATTTATCTCACAACGAGATGTTTTAAAATGTATCTAACGAGACAGAGAGAGTAATACATGAGTGGCCGTTAGATACCATTTATCTCACAACGAGTTGTTTTAAAATGTATCTAACGAGAAATAGAGAATAATACATGAGTGGCCGTTAGATACCATTTATCTCAACGAGATGTTTTAAAATGTATCTAACGAGACATAGAGAATAATACATGAGTGGCCGTTAGATACCATTTATCTCACAACGAGATGTTTTAAAATGTATCTAACGAGACATAGAGAATAATACATGAGTGGCCGTTAGATATCATTTATCTCACAACGAGATGTTTTAAAATGTATCTAACGAGACAGAGAGAATAATACATGAGTGGCCGTTAGATACCATTTATCTCACAACCAGATGTTTTAAAATGTATCTAACGAGACAGAGATAATAATACATGAGTGGCCGTTAGATACCATTTATCTCACAACGAGATGTTTTAAAATGTATCTAACGAGACAGAGATAATAATACATGAGTGGCCGTTAGATACCATTTATCTCACAACGAGATGTTTTAAAATGTATCTAACGAGACAGAGATAATAATACATGAGTGGCCGTTAGATACCATTTATCTCACAACGAGATGTTTTAAAATGTATCTAACGAGACAGAGATAATAATACATGAGTGGCCGTTAGATACCATTTATCTCACAACGAGATGTTTTAAAATGTATCTAACGAGACAGAGAGAGTAATACATGAGTGGCCGTTAGATACCATTTATCTCACAACGAGATGTTTTAAAATGTATATAACGAGACAGAGAGAGTAATACATGAGTGGCCGTTAGATATCATTTATCTCACAACGAGATGTTTTAAAATGTATCTAACGAGAAATAGAGAATAATACATGAGTGGCCGTTAGATACCATTTATCTCACAACGAGATGTTTTAAAATGTATCTAACGAGACATAGAGAATAATACATGAGTGGCCATTAGATACCATTTATCTCACAACGAGATGTTTTAAAATGTATCTAACGAGACAGAGATAATAATACATGAGTGGCCGTTAGATACCATTTATCTCACAACGAGATGTTTTAAAATGTATCTAACGAGACAGAGAGAGTAATACATGAGTGGCCGTTAGATACCATTTATCTCACAACGAGATGTTTTAAAATGTATCTAACGAGACAGAGAGAGTAATACATGAGTGGCCATTAGATACCATTTATCTCACAACGAGATGTTTTAAAATGTATCTAACGAGACAGAGAGAGTAATACATGAGTGGCCGTTAGATACCATTTATCTCACAACGAGATGTTTTAAAATGTATCTAACGAGACAGAGAGAGTAATACATGAGTGGCCGTTAGATACCATTTATCTCACAACGAGATGTTTTAAAATGTATCTAACGAGACAGAGAGAGTAATACATGAGTGGCCGTTAGATACCATTTATCTCACAACGAGATGTTTTAAAATGTATCTAACGAGACAGAGAGAGTAATACATGAGTGGCCATTAGATACCATTTATCTCACAACGAGATGTTTTAAAATGTATCTAACGAGACAGAGAGAGTAATACATGAGTGGCCGTTAGATACCATTTATCTCACGAGTTGTTTTAAAATGTATCTAACAAGTAAAAGCGAGTTTGATACATTTTTAAACAATGAGTTGCGAGATATATGGTATCTAACGGACACGAATGTATTATTCTATTTTTTAACATATCCTCAAAAAACTGATTTTAAGCAAATTTTAACATCTTTTTCGACTAAACATTATTTACATTCGTTGCACTTGTAGCTAACTTACGCATCACAGATTGTCTCTCTCTTCAGTGTTAACATAATCATATATTAAACACCAACTAGCTTTTTCTTTTTTTTATGTGCTATCCTGTCTATGGGATGGTGCATATAAAAGATCCCTTGCTGCTAATCAAAAAGAGTAGCCCATGAAGTGGCAACAGCGGGTTTTTCCTCAATGTCTGTGTGATCCTTAACCATATGTCCGACGCCATATAACCGTAAATAAAATGTGTTGAGTGCATCGTTAAATAAAACATTTCCTTCCTTGAAATATCATTTCTTTCTTGTTGTTTTCTTCCAGGACAACTGGGGTCCCACTGTGGACAACTCGTCGTTGTCCAGCAAGCGATCGGGACGATCTGGACTGACCAGCGACCAGCTGGTCAGACTACTGGATGACCGACAAGCCTCAGACACATTCCTTCAGCTCCTGCACACTCGCTCCAGCCTGCCCGTGTTCCAGCACCGACAGTCCGTCATGGCCACGGTGTGTCGAGAGAACATTGTCGTGGTTGCTGGGGAAACTGGGAGCGGCAAGAGTACACAGGTTCCGCAGTTCATTCTGGAGGTATGTTGTTTGGTCGGTTTGGGATCGATCCCCGTCGGTGGACCCACTGGACTGTTTCTCGTTCCAGCCAGTGCACCACGGCTGGTACATCAAAGGCTGTGGTATGTGCTATCCTGTCTTTATGGGATGGTACATATAAAACATCCCTTGCTATTAATGGACAAAATGTAGCGGGTTTCTTCTCATGTCACACTTAGCAAATGTTTGACATCCAGTAGCCGATGATTAATAAATCAATGTGCTCTAGTGGCATTGTTAAACGAAACAAACAAAGTTATCCTGCGAAGGTTAGACTGGTGAATTCCATGAGGCTCAGCCAAGCGGTATTCACCATTCGACCTCAAAAGGATGAATCAGGAATAGTCGGAAAATCATTATTTATTACAGTTTTTGTATGCATATTGAGTACCATCAACCTAGCAAGGCTTTTACAGTGTGACGTCATACAAGATACATGACGTCATTCTTTGTCAAATTCTGTAACCTCGCCGTGGTGCAGGGGTGTAACATTTTCTTTGAGAATGGCCAATACAGCACAAAATTGAAGTTTTGAGTAAAATTCAGTATCCGTAAAATTATGTGATATTTGTGTTTTTGCACAGTTCTTTACACTGTTTTTGTTTAAGTCTTGAATTTTTATATTGACGTTGATCATCTCTTCATTTATTTGCATTACCATAGTTTGACACCCAATAGCCGATGTATTTTTCGTGCTGTGTTGTCATTAAACATTCATTCATTCATTTTTTGTCAAATTCAAAAGGCTTTTCTAAAGTCTTGATTCATAAATAAATCTGTAAGTTTTGTTATCTTTATCATTGACGAATGCTATTATTACTCATCACACAGGTTTAGGTCCACTTACCCATCACAAAACAATCAATTTCGGACGTCCTTATTTTTATTTTATTATCCACATCGTTCAAGATATTCAGGGAAATATAATCAGTATGACCCATGTGTGTCATAATGATTTCACGTGCACCACGAATGCCGTAATTTTGTGAAGCGACGTCATAACTTAATGCAGCTTCCCCAGTGTAAATGCAAATAAAAAATGATGTCATTCCGGAAAATGACGTTTCGTCATCTCTTTTTAGTTACTTGTCAAATGTTCTGACATGGTCCTAGCTTTTTAATTATAAAAAATAATATTTTGGATAATAAAGAAATTATTACACTAGCATGTGAATAATCCTGACACTCGTTTCGTAAAATCAGTACAACACACAAGCTCGTATAATAATTTCTATGGGTGGTATGGCTCTTGTGACTGGACTATCACCATGGAGCAACTAGTCACAGGTCTCGAAGATTATCTCCACCGTATGTCGGACACGATATTTATCTACGGGTCATCTCTTACACATGTATGTGAAAAATATTTAAATCTTGTTCTATATGTTTAATTACAGGACATGATACGGTCAGGGCAAGGATCGAAGTGCAATATCGTCTGTACCCAACCCCGTCGAATCTCGGCGCTCAGTTTAGCCAATCGCGTATCGCAGGAGCTGGGAGAGGGTTGTCCGGGGAAACGAGATTCGCTGTGCGGGTACCAGATCCGGTTCGAGTCAAAGAAAGGACCGAATACAAAACTCTTGTACTGCACAACCGGAGTGCTGCTGCGGCAGCTGCAGCTCAAACCGGATCTCTGTGATGTCACGCACATTGTCATTGATGAGGTGAATGTTTTGTTAAAGGTTAACTTTATCAGAAAGTAATTATTTCTAGACAAGTTTTCAAATATCAGGATATGTCACTATATATATATATTTTAATGTAAAGGTATTTAATGTCAAACATAGGATTAATGTTGCATTAGAGCAGGAATCTTTGCCTACTTGGTAGTTGGAATAAATCCCGCCTTTTCTTTAGAATTGTCTCTGACCGCAGAAAGCAAATATAACTATCCAAATGTCCGTCTACCTTTCAAACGGCAGAGTACTCTGGCTATTCCCAAAACTATTACACACCTATAGTTCATCCCATCC
Organism: Gigantopelta aegis; assembly: GCF_016097555.1. Taxonomy (NCBI): domain Eukaryota; kingdom Metazoa; phylum Mollusca; class Gastropoda; order Neomphalida; family Peltospiridae; genus Gigantopelta; species Gigantopelta aegis. Next base: position 39,092,026 of record NC_054713.1, on the reverse strand, counting down.
TCCTACAATTTTTTTTTTTGTAAATAATTTCAGTTGTGTTTGACGTAAGAAGAAAGGTAAAAGTGTTTTGGAAATAAGAAAAAAATACCATTTGTGTGTTCAATTTAGAAAACAGTCGCCTCAGAAGTAAATAACTTGGAGTAAATTCCATAGTATAAAAAAAGGTGTTTCCTGTGGGATGGACTATAAGGTCGACGACAGAACCTCACACAATTGTTTTGGCTTTATAAACAATAAAAATAACATATCTTATTGTCATTTCACTGGAAATCCATATTTCGTAAATAGTACAATTTTTTAATTACCATATTTTCTTCAAACACAGTAAGGTGTATTAGTAATGTTCAAATAAAAACTTTTCAATAGCAATTTTGCTTTTTAATTTTTCCAACATTCTTAAAACGGAAATGTTATTTACCCAGTATTGTTATTGTAAAGAGATGCAAAGTGACATCATTCAAATTCAAAATTACCTATATTATTACAATGCTTCGCCACATTAAAATAAAAACTGGTCTACCTACCGTAACCCCTTTCAAAATAATTCCGAGAGCAAACAACAGTTTACAGGTCAGTATGTTTAAATTTTTTCATAATTTTAGACAAAATATTAAATTACAGTTTTAAGAGATCAAAGAAATAAAAAGTGCCAATCATCAAATATACTCATATCAAAACATTAAAATTATATTTATTGTGTACGAAGCCACACAATGGTGCCAAAAGTGACTGTCGTCGACCTTAATACCCAGAGATTAAACGTGCTTCGGTGTCACTAAATATAACACCCCTCTTTCTTAACAGCTGTGCTTTCTATATTTCAGGTGCATGAGCGAAGCGTGGAGTCTGATTTCTTGCTGATTGTGATAAAGCGTATTCTCGAGAAGCGCTCGGATCTGAAGGTGATCTTGATGAGTGCCACGCTGGACAGTGACAAGTTCTCCGCCTACTTCCATCACTGTCCGGTCATCAACATTCCAGGACGAACCTACCCGGTGCAGGTCCGGTTTTGTCATTTTTGTAGCAAAAAATTCATATTTTAACCTGACAATTTGAGTTATTTTTAAGACATACCGTATTTGACCGGAAATTAGCCCATGTCTTTGAATAAGCCCCCCTCCGTTTTGATAGCATTTAAGAAATTAGGCCCTCATTCGTAAATAAGCCCACCCCAAACTTCGTCACCTTATAAATAACACAAAACTGCAAGTTTGCTCAAAGTTCATTTAAAAGGTCATACCTCCTGCAGATAATTAAACACAAATGTAACACAATATTTTACCACCAGTGAGATTTAGTAGTCTAACAGTAAAAGTGTGTAACATTGTTTTCAATTTCATGCCTGCAGCATTTCTTTGAAGTACCCAAACCCAAGTCTGAACTAAAAACCAATGTCTATTTTTACCACCACACTGGGTCCGCAGTTAATGCTAATTAGGCAAATACCTTATTCTGATTGGCTAAGAACAATGGCCTAGATTGACAATTCTTTGTAGTGTAAGCTGGCTGCCTGTCAGAAACATGTATATACGCTATTGAGTTTGTTGTTTTAAGTCTTCTCAGCATTAAATTTTGGATGTAAATAAACAGCACTGGTAAGTAATTGTAACATAGAAGGTGTGTTTCTGATAATTAGATACTAGTAAAAAAAACAATTTAATTAATAAACAATTATTATTTATTAATAAAAAATGGAACACTAATTAATAGATGTGCTACTGGACGTTTTTTGTTTTCTTCCTAGTTCATTTAATTATTATTTATTTTAATTATTTGGGGTTTTTTGTTGTTTTTTTTCAACAAAACTGGCCCCTTGTCTGGGAATAAGCCCACCCCATGCTAAGCTTACAATGAGGTGTCTTGGGCCCCTGGGCTTATTTCCGGTCAAATACGGTATGTTTTAAAAATAATTAAGTATTTGTCTAAAGGTTGTTGTCAGGTTGGTTTTTGTAACTTTTCTTACTATTTCTGTTCATATTTTAACCTTCTGACTACTGCAGGCGAGAACATCTCGCCCGACGCCACGCAAGTCGACATACTGTACACTGTATACAGTGCATTCCCCAATTCATTTATTTCCCACCGGTTTGCACACAACATTCACCGGAAATAATAATATAACACAGGAAATAGATTAGTTGAGAGTATGGTTGCTTTAGTTTTTAATTTTTCAATGGAAAATACCTGGGAATTGTGAGTTAAAAAAGTGGTTTTCGGCAAATATTTTTCACTAGACATCGGTGGCAGAATATCGCTATTATTTTGAGGAATCGATAGCTCAGTTTGACAGCTACTTTTATAATAAATTTGTTCATTTTACCAAGAATGAAAATCAAACATTTTTGGGATATGCATCGTAGTTTGTTTTTTAAAAAACAATTCTGTTCAGAAAACCAATGTTATGGGGAATAATGGACAAAAATACTGGACATCTAGCCACAAATGCCCGTAAGTAGTCAAGACTTTTTAAATTTTTTGCCTAATTTTAATCAACATTAACTGATCTAAAATATCATAAAATTTTGAAAAATCCACAAAAATAACACTTATCGATTAAAATATGAACTTTATTTGATGTATTTATTAAAAATGTAAGTGAATATGTCAGTAAAAAGTTATAAACTCAACATGGTTTTTGTCAAAAATTAATCCAGTTGTCAGAAGGTTAACCTGACATTTTTATATTTAGTACTCGGGCAACATTTATACAAAAAAATACAACTTCCATATTCAAATTATATCTAATTATTTTATTTATTAGCATCTGTATTAATTAATTAATACATTATAAAAAACTAACAGTTTCCACAAAACAAAATGTATGAAGGCCTGCATTTTGTATTAAGTATTGAGGTTTTGGTGAATGAATGAATGAATGAGTGAGTGAGTGAGTGAGTTAGGAGTGAGTGAGTGAGTAAATGAATGAACGAATGTTTAAGGACACCTTGGTATGATGAATACATCAGGTATGGGGCGTCAAAAGTAAGTATATAAATGAATTGTTGAGGTATTAAGGAATATCATTATATGTAAGTCTATAATAAACATTCAGTGTGTTATTTGTAGATTTTCCACCTGGAAGACATTATTGAGATGACAGGCTATGTAGTTGATGAGGATTCACAGTACACCATTCGGGCCAATCGGCTTGTCCAGGTCAGTCGGAATACTTTATTACTTACATTTGTCTGCCCCGGATTGGGCCCCTGGCCTCTCAGCTTCCGAACCCTGGGGCTGACATGCTCGAAACCTATGTGGTATATGAGCATGTTAGATTGTTGGGTTTTTTTGTTGTTTTTTATTGTTTTTTTTTTTGAAGGTCTAGGTGATGATAATAGATTTCATGCATATATACAGCTTAAGTGCAAGTATGCTGTCATGGGCATGCATATTGGCTGTGTATTCACAAGATTGGTGCTAACAACTAAGTGTAAAAATTATCCTGTTGCTGCTTCATTGCTACTCATAAGGAATTTCTTCTTTGGTTTCTTTATGCCTAGATGGGGCAGGATGTGGCCCAGTGGTACAGCATTTGCTCAATGCACGGTTGGTCTAGGATCGATCCCTGTCAGTGGGCCCATTGGGCTGTTTCTTGTTCCAGCCAGTGCACCACTACTGGTATATCAAAGGCTGTGGTATGTACTACCCTGTCTGTGGGATGGTGCATATAAAAGATCCCTTGCTGCTTATAAAAAAGAGTAAGTAGCCCATGAAGTGGTGACAGCAGGTTTCCTCTATCAATATCTGTGTGGTCCGTAACCATATGTCAGACGCCATATTACCATAAATAAAATGTGTTGAGTGCATCATTAAATAAAACCTTCAACCGAATGACACTCGTACGAAATAGCAGTAGAGTATCTTCTATATTCACAGGAGCGGGATTTAGCTCAGTCAGTTGAGCGCTTGCCTTAGGTGCTTACGTCGCATGATCAAACCACCTCAGTGGATTTGTTCAACTGGTTGCGTTATTTTCTCATTCCAACCAGTGCACCACAGCTGGTCAAAGGCCGTGGTATGTGTGTGGGAAGGTGCATATAAAAGACCCTGTGCTTGATTAAAAACAAAATGTAAATGGGTTTCCTGTGATAAGTACAAGTCAGAATTACCCAAATGTTTTACATCCAATAGCCGATGATTAATTAAACCATGTGCTCCAGTGGTGTCGTTAAACAAAACAAATTTCTCCTATAAGAAATACATACCACCAGGTTTGAAATAAATGTTCATTCGTCTGTCTATAACCATCCATCCATCCATCCATCATTTCATAAATTCATTCATCTGTCCTGCATTTATCCATCTATCCATGTATCCATTCATTAATTTTTCCATCCATCCATCCATCCATCCATCCATTCTTTCACCTGCACATTCATTCTTTTATTTATTCATTCATCCATCTGTCTATCATCCATCCAATCACCTGCAAATTCATTAATTTATCCATTCATCCATCTGTTCATCCATCCATCCATCCATTCACCTGCACATTCATTATTCTTTCGTTCATTCATCCATCTGTCTGTCCACATGTCCATCCATCTATAAATTCTCTTAACTACTTCCAGGAGGACAGTGCTACTCTGCAGGTGACCGAACAGGGAGGGGAGACAACTCAGGTTAATGTCTATTGGACCAAAGATGACATCAGCAAACTCGATCAGGTATATATCATTTTGCACAGATATATTTACACTGAAATTGAAAAAAATATATATATAATGTATTACATTTATATTTCAGTGTCAGATCAAAAGGGGGCTATCAGTCCCTTTTTTTTCAATAAAAAGGTTTACAAATTATTCTGTTATTTTAATTATTATTACATGTGGGAAATGTTGCCTCTTTTTCAAATAATTAAAATATCTAATAGGAGAGGGTTTAGAATTCGGAGAAACTTGCTCGTAAAAATCAAATATAAATTCAAAATGCAATTTTAAAGATGTTATAGTGTGTGCATCTGCGAATTTACGGATTCAAATAAAGCATTTTTGATCTATATTATAGTTTCACTTATTTAAATCCATACAACTCTGCCTTTAACTATCCCCTTTCCCCCACCCAAACAATTAAAGGATCAACATGATATATATATATATATATTATTGTAATTCTTAATGGGGGGTTTTGACACATGCATTTATGTATGATATGGGCAGGATTAGATTAGTCGGTTGAGTGCTCGCCTGAGGTGCTTGTGTCGCAGGATCGAACCATCTCAGTGGATCCGTTCAACTAATTAGGTTTTTTCTTGTTCTAACCAGTGCAGCACAACTGGTCAAAGGTCGTGTTATGTGCTTTCCTGTCTGTGGGGAAGTGCATATGAAAGATCCCTTGCTGCATTAGGAAAGATGTAGTGGGTTTTCTCTGAAGACTGCTTGTCAGAATTACCAATATTTGATATCCAGTAGCCGATGATTAATTAATCAATGTGTTCTAGTGATGTCGTTAAATGAACCAAACTTTTTTCAGACTGAACTATTTGTTGTGTATATTCAGACTTTGTTGTGTATATTCAGACTGAACTATTTGTTGTGTATATTCAGACTTTGTTGTGTATATTCAGACTGAACTATTTGTTGTGTATATTCAGACTGTGGTGTATATTTAGACTGAACTATTTGTTGTGTATATTCAGACTTTGTTGTGTATATTCAGACTGAACTATTTGTTGTGTATATTCAGACTGTGGTGTATATTTAGACTGAACTATTTGTTGTGTATATTCAGACTGAACTATTTGTTGTGTATATTCAGACTGGACTATTTGTTGTGTATATTCAGACTGAAATTTTTTTGGTGTATATTCAGACTGAACTATTTCTTGTGTATATTCAGACTGAACTATTTGTTATATGTCTTCAGACTGAACTATTTGTTGTGTATATTCAGACTGAACTATTTGTTGTGTCTATTCAGACTGAACTATTTGTTGTGTCTATTCAGACTGATTTTTTTTTTTTGTATATTCAGACTGAACTATTTGTTGTGTATATTCAGACTGAACTATTTGTTATATGTCTTCAGCCTGAACTATTTGTGGTGTATATTCAGACTGAACTATTTGTGGTGTATATTCAGACTGAACTATTTGTGGTGTATATTCAGACTGAACTATTTTTTGTGTATATTAGACTGAACTATTTGTTGTGTATTTTTTTTGGTGTATATTCAGACTGTATATTCAACTGAATATTTGTTGTGTATATTCAGACTGAACTATTTGTTATATGTCTTCAGACTGAACTATTTGTTGTGTCTATTCAGACTGAACTATTTGTTGTGTATATTCAGACTGAACTATTTTTTGGTTTTTTTTTTTTGTATATTCAGACTGAACTATTTGTTATATGTCAGACTTCAGTATATTCAGACTGAACTATTTGTGGTGTATATTCAGACTGAACTATTTGTGGTGTATATTCAGACTGAACTATTTGTGGTGTATATTCAGACTGAACTATTTGTTGTGTATATTAGACTGAAATTTTTTTGGTGTATATTCAGACTGAACTATTTGTTGTGTATATTCAGACTGAACTATTTGTTATATGTCTTCAGACTGAACTATTTGTTGTGTCTATTCAGACTGAATTTTTTTTTTGTATATTCAGACTGAACTATTTGTTGTGTATATTCAGACTGAACTATTTGTTATATGTCTTCAGACTGAACTATTTGTGGTGTATATTCAGACTGAACTATTTGTGGTGTATATTCAGACTCAACTATTTGTGGTGTATATTCAGACTGAACTATTTGTTGTGTATATTAGACTGAAATTTTTTTGGTGTATATTCAGACTGAACTATTTGTTGTGTATATTCAGACTGAACTATTTGTTATATGTCTTCAGACTGAACTATTTGTGGTGTATATTCAGACTGAACTATTTGTTGTGTATATTCAGACTGAACATTTGTTGTGTATATTCAGACTATTTGTTGTGTATATTCAGACTGAACTATCCCCTGACAAGTACAGTCTGCGAACAAGAAACGCCGTCACCCGTCTCAACGTCGACCGAATCAACATGGACTTAGTCATGGTGAGTGAGAAGTCAGCGTGTAATGGCTGTTTGACTACCGGTGTGTTAAGTTAACAAGGATTCTTACGCGTTCTGACTTTAAAATCCAGGCCTGGAATGTCCTGTCAAACACATTAAATTTTATTGTGTCCTGGAAATTTAGGCCAAAACATTTGGTGGTTTATTTTTGTTCGCATCTTTATTTTTGTTGTCCTCATAACTTGTCTAAGTTCAGACAACAATTTGTTATAAAAACATTGATTGATTGAATATTTCATGTCCTGGAAAACTTTAAACATGTCCTGCGAAACTCTTGAAAATGTCCTTGAATTTTATGTTTTTTCAAGTGTAAGAATCCTGGTTAACATTTTTGTTTACTGAATGTCTCATGAATTATTCAATTAAACATCATAGTACCATCCCCCCACCCCCTTTGATTAGATTTTGAACAGCCCTGAACTCCAAAAAGTTTTAACAAACTTCTTATTTTGGAGGGGCGGGATGTAGCCCAGTGGTAAAGCGCTCGCTCAGTCCGCAGTTGGTCTGTGATCGATCCCCATCGATGGGCCCATTGGGCTATTTTTCGTTCTAACCAGTGAACCACAACTGGTGTAACAAAGGCCGTGTTATGTACTACCCTGTCTCTGGGATGATGCATATAAAAGATCTCTTGCTGCCAATCGAAAAGAGTGGCCTATGAAGTGACGACAGCAGGTTTCCTGTCTCATTATCTGTGTGGTCCTTAACCATATGTCTGACGCCATATAACCATAAATAAAATGTGTTGAGTGGATTCATTTTCTTTTTTTTAATTCTGGACATAGTGACCATTACTAGGGCCCTGTTCCACAAAGCGATCTTAGCGCTAAGATCACCTTAAGCGCATTAGGTAGCTATGCACTTAAGGTGGTTTTAGGGCTAAGATTGCTTCATGGAACAGGGCACAGGTGTACAATAACACAGCCAGGGTATCTGTGTTTTCCTGAATTATTGAATGGCCTCACTAAAGACCTAATCTCCAAATGTGTGAAGAACCTGAGTATGTGTACAGTAGTGTAGCCACAGTTTTTATGTTTATTTTCAGGAGTTACTGAATCACCTGACTAAAGACGAAGAGTTTCATCAGGTAGATGGTGCCGTGCTCGTGTTTCTGCCAGGACTGTCGGACATACAGGAACTCTACGAGAACTTGCAGTCAGACAGGCTGTTCTCAGATCCAAACAGGTAACACATAGTGATAACTGGTAACACATAGTGTAATAACTGGTAACACATAGTGTAATACCTGGTAACACATAGTGTGATAACTGGTAACACATAGTGATAACTGGTAACACATAGTGATAACTGGTAATATAGTGTGATAACTGGTAACACATAGTGATAACTGGTAACACAGTGTGATAACTGGTAACATAGTGTGATAACTGGTAACACATAGTGTGATAACTGGTAACACATAGTGTGATAACAGGTAACACATAGTGTAATAACTGGTAACACATAGTGTGATAACTGGTAACACATAGTGATAACTGGTAACACATAGTGTGATAACAGGTAACACATAGTGATAACTGGTAACATAGTGTGATAACTGGTAACACATAGTGATAACTGGTAACACATAGTGATAACTGGTAACATAGTGTGATAACTGGTAACATAGTGTGATAACTGGTAACACATAGTGATAACTGGTAACATAGTGTGATAACAGGTAACACATAATGATAACTGGTAACACATAGTGTTATAACTGGTAACATAGTGTGATAACTGGTAACACATAGTGATAACTGGTAACACATAGTGTGATAACTGGTAACACAGTGTGATAACTGGTGACACATAGTGTGATAACTGGTAACATAGTGTGATAACTGGTAACACATGGTAACATAGTGTGATAACTGGTAACACATAGTGATAACTGGTAACACATAGTGTGATAACTGGTAACACATAGTGTGATAACTGGTAACACATAGTGTGATAACTGGTAACACATAGTGTGATAACTGGTAACATAGTGTGATAACTGGTAACACATGGTAACATAGTGTGATAACTGGTAACACATAGTGATAACTGGTAACACATAGTGTGATAACTGGTAACACATAGTGTGATAACTGGTAACACATAGTGTGCTAACTGGTAACACATAGTGTGATATACATAGTGTGATAACTGGTAACACATAGTGTGATAACTGGTAACACATAGTGTGATAACTGGTAACACATAGTGTGATAACTGGTAACACATAATGATAACTGGTAACACATAGTGTGATAACTGGTAACACATAGTGTGATAACTGGTAACACATAGTGTGATAACTGGTAACACATAGTGTGATAACAGGTAACACATAATGATAACTGGTAACACATAGTGTTATAACTGGTAACATAGTGTGATAACTGGTAACACATAGTGATAACTGGTAACACATAGTGTGATAACTGGTAACACAGTGTGATAACTGGTGACACATAGTGTGATAACTGGTGACACATAGTGTGATAACTGGTGACACATAGTGTGATAACTGGTAACATAGTGTGATAACTGGTAACACATGGTAACATAGTGTGATAACTGGTAACACATAGTGATAACTGGTAACACATAGTGTGATAACTGGTAACACATAGTGTGATAACTGGTAACACATAGTGTGATAACTGGTAACACATAGTGTGATAACTGGTAACATAGTGTGATAACTGGTAACACATGGTAACATAGTGTGATAACTGGTAACACATAGTGATAACTGGTAACACATAGTGTGATAACTGGTAACACATAGTGTGATAACTGGTAACACATAGTGTGATAACTGGTAACACATAGTGTGATATACATAGTGTGATAACTGGTAACACATAGTGTGATAACTGGTAACACATAGTGTGATAACTGGTAACACATAGTGTGATAACTGGTAACACATAATGATAACTGGTAACACATAGTGTGATAACTGGTAACACATAGTGTGATAACTGGTAACACATAGTGTGATAACTGGTAACACATAGTGTGATAACTGGTAATACATAGTGATAACAGGTAACACATAGTGATAACGATGATAACAGTGATGACAGTTGTGATGATGAAAGTAGTCAGAATGATGATGATGATGGTGGAGATGATGATTGTTGCTTATATCTAATTTGATTGTTCCTCCCCTACCCTCTCTCTCTGTCTCTGTCTCTGTCTCTGTCTCTCTCTCTCTCTCTCTCTCTCTCTCTCTCTCTCTCTCTCTCTCTCTCTCTCTCTCTCTCTCTCTCTCTCTCTCTCTCTCTGTCTTATCTGTCTCTATATGTGTCGTCTCATCTGCTTATCTGCCTGACTGTCTGCCAACCCTTATATCCATCCATCTATCTTATCTCTCTATTTCTGTCCAAATTAACAACATCGTATTACAACTGAAATCTATCATCACATATTTCTGTACACGACTTAGTCCAAATAACACTTCGATCCATCTGTTTTTGTGTGTGTTCAGGTTCATGGTGCTGGCCCTACACTCCGTGTTGTCATCAGAGGATCAGTCTAAAGCCTTCACGACTCCGCCAGCCGGGATCAGAAAGATTGTCCTCGCCACCAACATCGCCGAGACCGGGATTACGATCCCAGACGTCGTGTTTGTCATCGACACCGGGAAGGCAAAAGAAGTCAGGTTCGTTCACTAATGTGCCTTGACAGGGGCGGGATGTAGCCCAGTGGTACAGCGCTCGCTTGATGCGCGGTCGGTTTGGGATCGATCCCCGTCAGTGGGCTCATTGGTCTATTTCTCGCTCCAGCAACTGGTACATCAAAGGCCGTGGTATGTGCTATCCTGTCTATGCGATGGTGCATATAAAAGATCCTTTGCTGCTAATCGAAAAGAGTAGCCCATGAAGTGGCGACAGCAGGTTTTCTCTCTTGGTCCTTAACCATATGTCTGAGGCCATATAACCGTAAATAAAATGTGTTAAGTGCGTCGTTAAATAAACCATTTCCTTCCTTCCTTCCTTGATGTGCCTTGACAGTCTTATGAAGGTTGGCAGGGGGTTGCATTGAAAGAAATCAGTGCTCCACAACTGGTATATTAAAGCTGAGCTGTCCTGTCTGGGAGAAAAACAATTTGTATTGTTTAACAGCACCACTGGAGCACATTGATTTACTAATTATGGGCTCTTTGGATGTCAAACATTTTGTAATTTTGACCTGTTGTCTTAGAGAGGAAATCCAGTACATTACTTTTTCATTAGTAGAAAGGGATTGTTTATGTGCACCATCCCACAGACAGGGTCGCACATACCATGGCAGGGGTGGGGAAAAGCTTTTTTAAAACGTGGGTTTGCCGGTCCCACTTTTCTCATTCACATCGGTCCATTTTCGCTGGGGTGTCGTTAAATTTTCAATCATTCATATCGGTCCAATGCGCCAGTCTGTTTGTATTATTGCAATAAATTCCTATTCGTTTATTGGCGCTGTTTTTCTGCACATGTTTATTTGTTTACATCAATCAACTGATGTGCATTTTAATTCCAGGTATATCGAGACGAGTCAGATGTCGTCATTAGAAGAAGTGTTTGTGTCAAAGGCCAACGCCAAACAGAGGCAGGGCAGAGCAGGGCGGGTCCGCAGCGGGTTTTGTTTCCGACTTTTCACAGAACAGATGTAAGCAAAACCATTCACTGGTACTGGCCAGTGTTCGAAACAAGCACTTGTCCGTTTGTCCCGACAAGTGAAAATCTATTTGGACAAGCAAAATGTGCCTCGGTGGTTGTCCAGAGGACAAGTAAAAATTTTCAGTGCAGTTTTATTTTGAGCAATCAAAAACATCATCCTGGTACTTGAATAAAGTGAAAATATTGGCTGACAAATAGTTTTCTAGATGTATTTGTCAGGTGGACTGGTGAAAAATTCAGCTATTTCTATCACTGTTGGCATGTTGACAACATACATTGCATGTATTTATGTGATGCCTATGACATGAAAATGTTCCCTTTAGTAGCTTAAGATAAAACTAAAGTCAAATTTTCAGCAAATTCTTAAATAATGTTTTCTTTTGCTGTAGCCCTGTGGAGAATTGTCAGCAGCCATTTTATTTTATATTATGACAGCATTTTTTGTTTATCTTCTTTTTTATGAAGTGAAAAGATGAGCATGATTGGTGTAACAAAGGCCGTAGTATGTGCTATTTTGTCTGTGGGATGGTGCATATAAAAGATCCCTTGCTGCTAATCGAAAAGAATAGTCTATGAAGTGGCGACAGCGGGTTTTTTTTGTCAATAGCTGTGCGGTCCTTAACCATATGTCTGATGTCATATAACTGTAAATAAAATGTGTTGAGTGCGTCATTAAATAAAACATTTCATTCCTTTTTGAAAAGGTGAGACATGGGTATTATGTTTCAGCCCCCACTACTGGTGGGGTCAACGTTTGCATAAAGTTAGCTCAAGTTTAAAAGTTTAAAGTTGCATGTTTATTTAATTTCTCACCAACTGCAAGTCCTGTGTGAATGAAACTTGGTTTGTAGTTACAGCTATGAATGGTCATCTTAATGCATGTTAAAATTTACTCTCTTTTTTTTAAATTTATTGATCAGCAACATTAAATAAAGTTGTGGCACACAAGACAGTTAATTCCGTGAAATTATGTTATTTCAAGTAAGAATTGTCTGTTGATTCATGTTGATTTCACTGCAGAATGTTGTATATGTAATTTTATCTCCATACAATAAAACAATTAAAAACTTTCTTTTACTCTGCATATTTTCACACACAATGTTCTGTGTTATCAACAAGTGTTTAATTTTTACTATTTCGAACTTCAGATCTCTGTCATTTTAATACAATCAATTTTACAGTGATCATTTTATAACAACATGTATATTTTTGTTATTCTTAACCAAGTAAACTTTTTTAAGAAAACAAAAATTCAATACAGAATGATTAAATTTCTCATTAAGAAAACCATTTCCTTCCTTTTTGAAAAGGTGAGATATGGGTATTATGTTTCAGCCATATCTTTCAGGTATCGGAACTTTCGTCCGTATACTCTACCGGAATTGTTGCGCGTTCCTCTCGAAGAGCTGTGCCTTAACATCATGAAGTGCAAGTTTGGAAAACCAGTTGACTTCCTGGCCCAGGCCCTGGACCCACCCCAGCCCCAGGTGACGTCGCGGGCCCTGGCGTTACTCCGCGAGGTCGGTGCGTGTGAGATGGATGATTGCACACTTACTCCGCTGGGACATCACCTCGCAGCACTGCCCGTCAACGTGCGCATCGGCAAAATGCTGCTGTTTGGAGCTATATTTGGATGTCTGGAACAAGTGGTTAGTTCTCAAGCTGTGGAAGATGAAAAACATTTTATTTTAGACTGCCCTATTTATTATGTTGAAAGGCAACAAATATTTAAAAAGTTAAACTTCTTTTCCGACTTCTCTACTCTAAATAGCAATTTACAATTTATATTTATTATGTCATACAATAATGGTGACATTGAAATTCTTAACCATGTATTAACATTTATTGACGGCTGTATTTCTAAATGTTCTTGTTCCAGCTAATTTAATTATTTCCAAGTACTTTAACCATTTATTTTTATAATATACTTTATTCCTACAAATATAATACAAACTTTGTTTCTCTGTCTGGCATGTACATTAATTTTTTTTGTTATCATTATTAATTGTTGTTGTTGTTATAGATGTTGTATGGGTTTTGGGTTGTTTTTTTATCAGTTTGCTGACACCAGCTTGTTTGGTAATATGCAATAAATTGAATTGAATTGAATTATTCCAAGATGGAAGGACGTAACTCAGTGGTGAAGCAGTCGGTCTAGGATCGATCCCCATCGGTGGACCCATTGGGCTATTTGTTGTTCCAGCCAGTACACCACGACTGGTATATCAAAGGCTGTGGTATGTGCTATCCTGTCTGTGGGATGGTGCATATAAAAGATCCCTTGCTACTAATGGAAAATGTAGCAGGAGCTGATTGGGGGTTTTTCTCGTTCCAACCAGTGCACCACAACTGGACAAAGACCATGGTATGTGCTTTCCTGTCTATGGAAAAGTGCATATAAAAGATCCCTTGCAGCATTAGAAAAAGTGTAGCGGGTTTCCTCTGATGAATAAACGTCAGATTTACCATATTTTTGACATCCAGTAGCTGATGATTGATAAATCAATGTGCTCTAGTGGTGTCGTTAAAGAAAACAAACTTTTAAGTTCACTATTACCGTTACAATTAATGGCTGACGTTTCAGTAATGTCTATGCTGCCTTGATTAAGGGAATATCAGGGGCTAGTTAATTTAAAATGCTGCTGTTTGGAGCAATATCAGGAGCTAGTTAATTTAAAATTCTGCTGTTTGGAGCAATATTTGGGGCTAGTTCATTTAAAATGCTGCTGTTTCGAGCAATATTTGGGGCTAGTTCATTTTAAATGCTGCTGCTGGGAGCAATATTTGGGGCTAGTTCATTTAAAATGCTGCTGTTGGGAGCGATATTTGGATGTCTCGAGTATGTGGTTAGTTTTATGAGGATTAAATTATTTTCTTATTTTTTTACTTAAGGCTGTAATCGCTGCTGCTATCACTGACAAGTCTCCGTTCCAAGTTCCTCTGAACAAGAAGGATCTGGCGAACACAGCAAAACAAGCAATGGCGGTCGCGTGTTCTGACCATTTGACGCTGTACAGAGCATATGATGGGTAAGATTTCTAAAATAATGTCTCTCTGTCTGTCTGTTCGTCAGTCTGTCCAACATATAGTTTTCTGGATGGGGGTTTTTCACAATAATATGCCTTGAGATACTGAATTGAAATTTTGTGTATAGTTACAGATCAAGTAATGTTACAGATCAAGTTTGACTTTCACAGTGATTTACACATTTGCCACAGAGTTATGGCCCTTGAACTTGAAATTTATTGGGCTCGGTAGGAGACATGTATTGCTTTCACTACTGGCCTCAGTGGTGTCGTGGTTAAGCCATCGGACTACAGGCTGGTAGGTACAGGGTTTGCAGCCCGGTACCGGCTCCCACCTAGAGCGATTTTAACAACTCAATGAGTAGGTGTAAGGCCACTACACCCTCTTCTCTCTCACTAACCACTAACAACTAACCCAACGTCCTGGACATACAGTCCAGATAGCTAAGGTGTGTGCCCAGGACATCATGCTTGAACCTTAATTGGATATAAGCACGAAAATAAGTTGAAATGAAATGCTTTCACAGTATTCTTAGAAGGCTTGTTCTATTAGTATATCGATGGCAGTCATTTCTTTCAAGCACAGGATGTTATTCAAGGGTGAGATTTACAAAACATTTTTTATATTACAGTAACAGTGTGTTTTAATGCATTGTTTTTTTTACTGACTTTAATCATGTATTTTCTAAAGCCCTTATTAATCTACTGGTATTAAATATAAATGTTACGTTTTGTAGCTGGAAGAAGGCGAAGTCCCAGGGGAGACAAGCAGAGATGAAATATTGTCATCAGAACTTCCTCAAGAGAAATACGCTTCTCGACATTGAGGTACGTAGATACGAGTGTGGCAAAATGTTGTAACAAAGGCCAAGGTACGTGCTGTCCTGTATGTGGGGAAATGGCATATGGCAGCCAGTTTCTTTTCCTCATTTATGGATTATGTTTCAACATTACCTGAAAACAAGTAATGTTAATTAATTAGACAATGTGCTGGGGTGTTGTTAAACAGACATTGCGTTCCTAAAGGTAGAAGTTTGTTTTGTTTAACGACACCACTAAAGCACATTGACTTAATAATCATCGGCTATTGGATGTCAAACATTTGTTAATTTGACATATAGTCTTAGAGAGAAGAACCCGCTAAATTTTTCCATTAGTAGCAAGGGATCTTTTATATGCACCATCTCACAGACAGGACATATACCTTTCATATACCAGTTATGGTGCACTGGCTGTAACGAGAAATAGCCCAAATGGACCCACTGAGGGGGATAGATCCCACACCGACCGCGCATCAAGCAAGCACTTTACCACTGGGCTACGTCCCGCGTCTGGAATGTTTAAGATGCCGTTTTTAGTGTATTTTTAATATTTTAACATTTGGCATAGATCAACAACTCTTTTCCTAGTAGATGAGCCAGTATTTTCCTCTGTAAAATAATAATAGAAGAGGGTCTCGTGAGTTGTCAAATTTGTACCCGATTCTTTTGTTCTTTGTATAATAAAATATGTTTTCAATCAATCAACAACCCTTTTTTAATTTATGGTCATTACAAATAGGAATTTTTTGTCTTTTTCATAGATTTTGGGGGGTTTTGTTTGGTTTTTTAAATGACCACAAAATTTGTAATTGATTAGGCAGTTGACGATACTTGTTCATAGTGAAAATACACAAGTTTAATAAAACTATTTCTGTTTGTATATTGAATTAGTAAAATATTTGATACAAAGGAAATGTTTTATTTAACTACGCACTCAACACATTTTATTATGGGGATCGATCCAAGACTGATTGCACATCAAGCGAACGCTTTACTACTGGGCTACGTCCCGCTCTATATTTGATAGGTGCTTGGGTCAAAGGATTGCTACTAATGGGAACGAGAGAGAGAGAGGAGAGAGAGAGTGATGGAGAGAGAGAGGAGAGGAGAGAGAGTGATGGAGAGAGAGTGAGAGAAGAGAGGAGAGAGTGACGGAGAGAGAGGAGAAGGAGAGAGAGGAGAAGGAGAGAGAGTGATGGAGAGAGAGAGAGAGTGATGGAGAGAGAGTGATGGAGAGAGAGAGGAGAGTGATGGAGAGAGAGAGGAGAGTGATGGAGAGAGAGAGAGGAGAAGGAGAGAGAGAGAGAGAGAGAGAGACTGTGTTGGAATTACCAATGTTTTACATCCAATAGCTGATGATTAATTAATCAATGTGCTCTAGTGATGTCACTAACCAAAATAAGCAATAAACTTGAACTTTTTAACATTCCTTGAGTAGCAGTAAAATAATTTCACATTTTTTATTTCAGAATGTTAAACAGGATCTCGTGAAGCTGGTCAATTCCATCGGATTTACCGAAATGAAGCCGAAACCATCGAGAAAAACCGCCATTAGCAAAAGTGGTGTCCTTGACATTGGTGATACCTCAGTTCAAGGTCATGGCCTTGACCTAGAAACCATCGCCGTGCTGAAGGCTGTGCTGACAGCGGGACTGTACCCTTGTGTTGCCAAGACGACCTCGACGCCAGCGGTAGATGCTGCGGCCAACCCCACCAAGGTCATTTGTGTTGCGGAGACGGCACAGGGCATGGCTCAGATACACCCAGCCTCGGTGAACAGATTTCTGCAGGCCAATGGCTGGCTCATCTACTTGGAAAAGGTAACAAGATGTGGTGTGTTCCAAAGGCAGTTATAATACCATAAATACCACATTACAAGCTGGCTGGGGACTTCAGTTTTCATTTTTGGATTTGTTTTGGGGTTTTTTTTTTTTCTCTTTTTTTCTCTCCTTAAATACTATAATTCAAGACCTGACTGCTATTGGTATTACGATTATTAGTATTACGAAACTATTTCATGCATTAAAATGCTGAAATCAGACTAAAAGCTAAAAAACACAATCACAGTCTGTTAATAAAGGTAGCTTTTGTGAAAGCAGCTTATTTCCTCTTCCACGTACATCATAAGTTTATCATAATTACAATATATTATAACAGCTGATAAAAACAATTTGCTGTAATTATTATATGCTGACCACTAGAACCGTCTTGTTCACTCTTTGCAAAAATAAGGGTAGTCCCCTATTTTATGTTTTTTCATTCTTTATAATATATTGTTTTATTTTATTATGTTATTGTTGTTTTTTGTTGGGGTGGGGTTTTGTTTTTAGGAACATACACGTTATAAGAATGAAGCAAAATAAAAATAATTGAAATAAATAAATAAAGTTGTGTATATCAGATTTTTGGCAAATTTTAACTGTTAAAGGGACATTCCTGAGTTTGCTGCATTTTTTAAGATGTTATCACCTAACAGAGATTTTTTAACAATTGTAATTACATATCAAATATATTTTTCAGCATAAAATATTAGAAGCTGTATATTAAACGTGTTTCTGATCGTTCTAATATTTGTAGTAGGTTAAATTTCATTTTTCATACGTACGAAATTATTTGAAGACAAAATCCAGTTTGGGCTTCATACAAATATTAAGATGACCAGAAATACATTGAATATACAGACAGTAATATTCTAAACAAGAAAATATATTTTATATGTAAGTTTAATCGTAGAAATATTTTATTAGTCGGAAACATCTTACAATGCAGCAAATTCAGGAATGTCCTTTTAAAATTGATGTGGGTTTTAAACAACAATTTTGAAAATAACTATTTCAAGTGGTCAGACTTCAGTGTTTCCCTCGTATATATTTTCATTGTGATTATAGGTTCGTCTGTCCCGGGTCTATCTCCGAGATTCGACCTTGACCTCGCCGTACCCTCTCCTGCTGTTTGGCGGCGACATCGACGTCCAACACACTCAACAACTAGTTTCCGTCGACGGCTGGATCAAGTTCAAGGTCAGTTGTCACCGTCGGTGTTTGTTGATGAAGCCCATATATTTCATTTCAACTTATCTTCGTGTTTATATCCAATTACGGTTCAAGCACGCTGTCCTGGGCACACACCTCGGCTATCTGGGCTGTCTGTCGAGGACAGTTGGTTAGTTGTTAGTGGTTAGTGAGAGAGGACAGGGTGTAGTGGTCTTACACCTACCCACTGAGTCGTTAAAACTTGCTCGGGTGGAAGCCAGTACTGGGCTGCGAACCAAGTACCTATCAGCTTTTGTCCAATGCGGGAATGCAGGAACTGTAAAGGTTCAGGCACGCCCACCCCGGACTTAGGCTCCGACTTCGCCAGTGACCAATTCCGGGGCAGGGAGTTTTGTTCAATGGCTTGACCACGACACCACTGTGGCCTATATAATGATTTGATCATAGGATTGAACCCCCTTGATGGGCTAATTCTTTGATTGATTGTTTTTTTTTATCCCCATGATGAAATTCTCTGAAGCTGTTGTTTATCCCGTCCATGTAATGGAACCTAACGAAATTCTAAAAGGCTGGTCAGAAGTATTTATATTTTCACATTATTTTAAGTATGTTTCTGTCATTATAAGCTATTTATATAAGTGTATGATGATAATATTTATCCTATAACTTGCCCATGATATCCATGTCATAAATAAACCCATGTGATAATTTAGTGTATTAACCCGGTTAATAATGGTATGCAAATTTGTACGGTCTCTAGGTTATGTGTTGCTGTGAATGGGTCATTTGTTTACAAGCCAACAAGACCTGTGTACCTGAGCATAACGTTTTCAAAGGGTGTTAAAATGTGTGATGTCCAACTAATTTGTGCTAATCGTGATGACATCATATTACCAATAGCGGCGACTTTAGTACTGTGATTTACTCAAAATTGAATTAAAATATTATTTTAGAAGTGTTGTAGGATAAATAGAATTTGCTACTCATGTTTTTTAATATGTAAAATATCAACCTCGTCTAGTTAATCGGTATTTGCTTCGGCAGAGTCTCGGTTGATATTTTCCATATTAAAAAATACTTATACGAATATATATATATATATATCAAAGTTATGTCATCATTCAGACAAAGGCTAGAACTGGCGTGATATTCAAGGAGCTGCGATGTCTTTTGGTTCAGCTACTTCAGAAGAAGCTAGAAAGCCCATCAGTAGATTTTTCAGGTACCATTAACATAAAACAAAATACTCATTAATATACTGAATTTATAAAGTGCATGCACATTTGTTATTTTTTTCTAGCTAGGATTCAGTTTTTAAATTCTTCTTTCATCTTTGTTTTGTATAGAGTTATTTCCCTTTAACAGTAGACACTTTAACTGATTTGGTGGTTATAGAAATTTTAAATCCGAAACATTTTTACAAGTGTACAACTGTTCGTTATGGGGTGTGTGGGGGGGGGGGGGGGGGGGGTGTGGAGAAGATCAGTGCTAAAATACACTTTTTAAGTGACAATTCTGTGGAACTAAATATTTCTCCCACCCATAAACGTTTTCAGTGCACTGTGATGAACATCCATAGGTGCAACTATAAACCAAGTTTCAGTGCACTGTGATGAACATCCATAGGTGCAACTATAAACCAAGTTTCAGTGCACTGTGATGAACATCCATAGGTGCAACTACAAACCAAGTTTCAGCTCACTGTGATGAACATCCATAGGTGCAACTACAAAACAAGTTTCAGTGCACTGTGATGAACATCCATAGGTGCAACTACAAACCAAGTTTCAGCTCACTGTGATGAACATCCATAGGTGCAACTACAAACCAAGTTTCAGCTCACTGTGATGAACATCCATAGGTGCAACTACAAACCAAGTTTCAGCTCACTGTGATGAACATCCATAGGTGCAACTACAAACCAAGTTTCAGTGCACTGTGATGAACATCCATAGGTGCAACTACAAACCAAGTTTCAGCTCACTGTGATGAACATCCATAGGTGCAACTACAAACCAAGTTTCAGCTCACTGTGATGAACATCCATAGGTGCAACTACAAACCAAGTTTCAGTGCACTGTGATGAACATCCATAGGTGCAACTACAAACCAAGTTTCAGCTCACTGTGATGAACATCCATAGGTGCAACTACAAACCAAGTTTCAGCTCACTGTGATGAACATCCATAGGTGCAACTACAAACCAAGTTTCAGCTCACTGTGATGAACATCCATAGGTGCAACTACAAACCAAGTTTCAGCTCACTGTGATGAACATCCATAGGTGCAACTACAAACCAAGTTTCACTGACCTAGGACTTTGTGTGAGAAAAGGATTCAATTGCAAAAATTTCAACACAAACGTTGACACTGTTGTCTCCGCAGCCATCAGAAAAGTGTTACCTATATCTTGCCATTTTACTTCGTAAATGCAAGACAAAGGAATATATTTTTCATGTACCCTTTAAGAACAGGGTACTAAAAAGAAGAAAATATATATACTTGTGAAAGTGTTTGTTAAATGTGCAGATTCAAATAATGTTGTGAATGATTTTCCATTGTGTAGAGTTGTTCCCCTTTTTCTAACAGTAACACTCTCTAAACTGGTTTTAATCTTTTCTGTTTACAGATTCCTGTTTGATCGATACGATACGCAGACTTTTAGCCGCAGAGAAATCCTAGTAATGAAGTCAGAAATACAGACATTGTTTACATTGTACATTATAAAAATAAATAATGTATTTATCATTTATTGTGAATTGTTTTCAATCTAGTGACTGTATGTGGGAAAGTGTATAGAAAAGATCCCTTGCTGCATTAAAAAAATGTAGCAGGTTTCCCCTGATGACTACGAGTCAGAATTACCAAATGTTTGACATCCAGTAGCCAGTGATTAATTAATCTATGTGCTCCAGTGGTGTCGTTAAATAAAAAATAAAAACAAGCCTTCTATGTTGTTGCCTACTTGGATTATTTATTGCATTATATCATTTTATTTTCATTTCTTGACTTTGTCACCACACAAGCTGAAATCTGCAGGTACATGCAGGTAATTAATTTCCATCATTATCAAGACACATCTGCTTTACATCGTCATTATTCCGAATCGGACGACATCACAAAATCTTCTACTGTGTCCTCCTTATCCCCAGAGTTATCCACCCTTTGTGGCTTCGGCTTTGCGATGCTTTTACTGGTAGCTTCATCATTCTCACCATCATCGTCGTCGTCATCACTATTATCATCGGCAGATCCGGCTAGTTTCTCCCATTCATCACTGTCGAAATCGCTGAAAAAATTCAAACGGTATAGAATTAGGTTTTCGTAGACTGGTGTGAAGATTGAGGGCCAAATTTACCAAGCCGTGTGACTACATACGTGTGCAATGCTGAAACACCTGCATTTAAGACCAACAGTCTTCGTAAATTTGGCCCTTAAAAGTTATTTGCTGTCCTTTCTGTGGGAAACTGCTTGCTGCTAATGCAAAAATGTAGCAGGTTTCCTCTATGTATCAGAATGACCAAATGCTTTACATCAAGTAGCCAATGATTAATAATCAGTATGCTCTAGTGGTGTCATTAAACAGGTATAGTTTGACATGCTCTAGTGATGTCATTAAATAGGTATAGTTTGTCATGCTCTAGTGGTGTCATTAAACAGGTATAGTTTGTCATGCTCTAGTGGTGTCATTAAACATATAGTTTGTCATGCTCTAGTGGTGTCATTAAACAGGTATAGTTTGTCATGCTCTAGTGGTGTCATTAAACAGGTATAGTTTGTCATGCTCTAGTGGTGTCATTAAACAGGTATAGTTTGTCATGCTCTAGTGGTGTCATTAAACAGGTATAGTTTTGTCATGCTCTAGTGGTATCATTAAACAGGTATAGTTTGTCATGCTCGGAATAATAAAGTCCCGAGTTACAGGCTAGCACTGAACTACAACCTTCTCCCTTCACCCCCCTCCCCACCCACCATCCATATTAAAATACCTTTTTCTAGCATACAACATCCACACACACGCACGCATGCACACTTGCACACCTATGAAACATTTAAAGACTTATTTTTCCAGTACATGTGTATACCTGTATTCGTTGCTTGATTGCGAATCTTTTCTTTTCTTTTTGTTCGCTCTTTCTTGTTTCGGCAAAAACCTGTTAAACAGATATTGAAAGTATTATCATTAATATGTCATTCCATTTCATGTTAAAAGAACACATAATATTTCTACACAATGTAAAACGGGCACTCTGTTCTACATACTGTACATTAATCTCTTGTATTTTTACTAGTATAAAGTATAACTTGGAGAAAACAACAAATGGATGTTTTAACAAATGAAAAAAAAGGACATTTTATTCTCAACAGATATAATATGCATAGCATGTGAAGGAAATTTTCAAATGTTTATTAATTTATATACCGGTGTCGTGGTTAGGCCATCAGTCTACAGGCTGGTATGTACTGGGTTCGGATCCCAGTCGAGGCATGGGATTTTTAATCCAGATACCAACTCCAAACCCTGAGTAAGTGCTCCGCAAGGCTCATTGGGTAGGTGTAAACCACTTGCACCGACCAGTGATCCATAACTGGTTCAACAAAGGCTATGGTTTGTGCTATCCTGCCTGTGGGAAGCGCAAATAAAAGATCCCTTGCTGCTAATCGGAAAGAGTAGCCCATGTAGTGGCGACAGCGGGTTTCCTCTCAAAATCTGTGTGGTCCTTAACCATATATCTGACGCCATATAACCGTAAATAAAATGTGTTGAGTACGTCGTTAAATAAAACATTTCTTTCTTGTCTTTCTATTAATTTATAAAATTTGATGTAAGAAAATCAAGCAATACAAACCTAGATGTGAAATGTTTCCAGGGAAGTGATTAAAAGATCACTTGCTACTAAAGAAAAAAAAATGTAGCAGGTTTCCTCTCTAAGACTATATGTCAAAATTACCAAATGTTTGACATCCAATAGCCAATCATTAGTAAATCAATATGCTCTAGCAGAGATGCCAACTGCTACGCTTTAGGCATAGTTTGCTATGCTGCTACGCTTTAGGCATAGTTTGCTATGCTGCTACGCCAATGCCCAAATTGTTATGCTCGGTTGAAAAAAATCCAGTATGATACGCTAATGAAAACCAGTAATAACTTTTTGCAACAGATAAACATAACTGGATGATTAGTGTATTTGGCCAAAGTTTCTACTAACAAATTATGTTTTATTTGGCAAGCGGATACGTTTCACAAATTATAGGTCTATACAGTACAGTTGAAAAGTGGACGATTTCTGGCAATTATACTATAAATTGGATGTAGTCTTGGAATACAGTAACTAAAAACAGAATTCCTCATTTCTGTGGCTTTTTTTAATTTTTTATTCCAACATATGAAAGTAATATTTGCGGCTTAAGAACCTTTGTAAAACAGTTATAGTAAGATGTATTCAATAACGGACGTGTAGTTTTACTGTAGGCCGACCCCAGTGACGCATACTATAAAATCTTCAAAAGAACTGTTCTTTAGTTGTGTTACGCTTGCATGCCGTGAATATAGAAAATTGCATGTGAATGTATATGCCAGTTATGAATAAAGTAATTTTAATTTTAACTTCAAATTTAGTATTGATCACATCATCGCACAACAGTTAATTGTGGGTTTATTGCATTTCGATCCTGTTTTAAAACCAAAATTCTAGTCATTCATAATCCTGTTCAAATCGCCCGACTTATTTGACAACATTCGTTACATTTCGGGTATGTCCGTATTCCTTAACTGACGATAAGCATTATCTATGCTAAAAATAGCATGACCCAGTCTTTTGCAGTTACTATGACAGTTATTTGGTGTTTTCTTTTGCTGTTGTTTATGACATTCAGCCATGCTACACTCATCATTTGCTACTCTCAGCTTGTCATGAATGCAACTCTCACTTGTGGCTAGGGGTTGGCAGCTCTGCTCTAGTGTTGTCTTTAAACAAACAAAAATAAATAAATTGAAAAATAATTAAAGTCCACAATTGTAAAGTCCTGCTTCAGATTTTAAACATTGCTGAATTACCTTATTTGGTCATCATCAGAATCATCGCTGTTCTGGTCAAAGAGTTTTGAAAACTCAAGTTTTTCTTGTACCGTGGCTTTCAGTGGTCCTTTGGGCCGTATCACGGTTGGCAGTCTGTCATCTCCAACAATCTGAACAAGATTAAAAATAGGTCAGTATATTTACTATATAATTACACTAATTACAGATGAAGAGAATTGTGTTAATTTATTTCTAAAATGCTGTCATTAACTGCTAAATATACAAGCTTTTTATAATTCTGGAATGAATGGAGGGATGGGAAGAGTGATGGATGGACAAACATATTGATGGATGTATAGATGGATAGACAGACCCATGGATGGATAGACAGACCAATGGGTTGATGGATGGATGGACAGCGATACAAATGGATGAAAGACTGATGAATGGATGGATGGACAGCTGGGTGGATGGACAGATGGACGGATGTCAGATGGATGGATAAACTGACCGATGGATGGACGACTGGATAGAAGGATGGACCAATGGATAGATGCATGGTTGGATGGACAGACAGACAGACAGACGGATGGACAAACATGAAATGCAATGAATGAACATATGACTGTATGACCACCGTTGTGTACGAACCCTTTCTTTCCCGGCGATCTCGTGCTGCAGCTCGCGGTCTCTCAGTCTGCGCCATGTCGTGTAATACTTGGTGAGCGGCGTTCCTTCCGCTTTACACTGCCGCTCCCAGGCATCCTGCAAAATCATTTACAAATGTTAGACCAGCCTCGGTGGTGTCGTGGTTAAGGCTGGTAGGTACTGGGTCCCATTCAGGGAGAGTTTTAAGAACTCGATGGGTAGGTTAAGCCATCGGACTACAGGCTGGTAGGTACATGGTTCGCAGCCCAGTACCGGCTCCGACCCAGAACGAGTTCTTAATGGCTTAATGGGAAGGTGTAAGGCCACTGCACAATCTTCTCTCTATCACTAACCAACTAACAACTAACCCACTGTCCTGGACTGACAGCCCAGATAGCTCAGGTGTGTGCCCAGGACAGCGTGCTTGAACCTTAATTGGATATAACCACGAAAATAAGTTGAAATAAATACAGATGTTAACAGTGGAAAGTTAAATTCCAGGATCACATCCTGCAAGGGGCCAGTTGCCCAACCCCTCCACCCCCATACTTACCCCCACCTACCCCACCACCCACCCACCCACCAGCGATAAATAAGAAAATATACACTTTTTAGTTTTAAAGTGCCTTTGTTGTATAGCCAAAGAGTTTTTTGGGGGATGGGTTGGATTTTATTTTCAGGAGCATAATTTTATTATGTACTGGTGTAAAAATACAATTAAATGATACTAAATTAAACAGTGTTCAAACACTATGTTATTTTATTATTATTATTATTATTATTATTATTATTATTATTATTATTATTATTACTGTATTACTTATTATTATGTTTTCATTTTTTGTTGTTGAGTTTGTTCAGTAGACTGTCGGGTGGGGTATCCAGTGGGGGCAGGGGACCCATCCCCACCTATATAGAGGATAATAAACAAGTTCCCAGTTTTTATCAAATTTATGTCCCGAGTGAAATAATTTTCACTTGTCACAAAGTTTGTTATTCTATTTATTACCCCAGGTATTTGGGTTTTTTTTAGAGACTTTATTTTCGACATAGCCTACAACGGCTACACGTCCATGTATACAGAAACAACGTAAACTACTTTACTGTTCTGGGTATTGCTTTAACTTTGTATTTTATTCACAGTTCACAGATAATTTTCAAAACCCAAAGTTTTATATATTCTGCAAAAACTAAAAAACTATAATGAATTGCATTGAACAACCATTTTATTACAAGTTTAACACTGAAACCAGAACGAAAACGCTTTAAACTATGTGACGTCATCGTCATTGTGATGACGTCATATTTAGTACCGACAAGGTGATTGGTTTGTTGACATCAAATCGTCCTATTGTACTGTGTGTTAAACCAATGCATGATAATTTTTATTTTTATTTTCCCCGTTATGAGTGCCTGCTGGGGTAATAAATGTAAATATATTCTTATGCCTCTTTTTTCCCCCCATTCCAGCCATCGTTCCACCATTGGTGTAACAAAGGCGATGGTATGTACTATCCTGTCTGTGGAATGGTGCATGTAAAAGATCCCTTGCTGCTAATAGAAAAAGAGTAGCCCATTAAGTGGCCACAGTGGGTTTCCTCTCTCTATATCTGTGTGGCCCTTATATTAACCATGTCTGATGCCATATAACCATAAATAAAATGTGTTGAGTGCGTCATTAAATAAAACAAATCCTTCCTTCCTTCATTCCTCTTTTTTTATTTTCTTTTTTAGCAAAACCTTTTATTGAGCTGCCCCTTTGATGAGTTTATTCATGTGCCATTTTTCTCTTAGTACTCCCCCCCCCCCCCCCCCCCCACCTCCACCCCCACCATCTTTCAAATATTTCCTGGATCTGGGCCTGGAGTAATGTCCAGTAGGCTATTGTCCTTATACACCATATCGGGAAATATATACGTTTTGAAATAACTCGTACGATAAACAGTATATCTTACGGTCATTCACTCACACACAGTAGTATTCTTTATTTACAAGGTAGACCGTTGACCCAGCATCTGATAAAACAATCAGGCAATACCTGCAGTGCTATATATATATATCACCTGTAATAGCAGCACCTGCTATTAGAGTAGAAAGCCATTAATTAGTTCCACTATCAAGACAATATCGCATTGTTATTTTTCCTCGTTTGTTTTCAACCTGTCCATTACTATTATGTTTACGAGGGCAAAGGACTGTCCTCGTGAATTAATAACAGTAGGTGTTTACAAGGCTGTTCTGATTGAAAACAAGAGAGTACATCACTGGTGTAGGAAAAAGAAAGAAAGAAATGTTTTATTTAACGATGCACTCAACACATTTTTATTTTTTAAGGTTATATGGCGTCAGACATATGGTTAAGAACCACACAGATTTTGAGAGGAAACCCGCTGTCGCCACTACATGGGCTACTCTTCTGATTAGCAGCAAGGGATCTTTTATTTGCACTTCCCACAGGCAGGATAGCACAAACCATGGCCTTTGTTGAACCAGTTATGGATCATTGGTTGGTGCAAGTGGTTTACACCTACCCATTGAGCCTTGCGGAGCACTCACTCAGGGTTTGGAGTTTGTATCTGGATCAATTTATCCATTCATCGACCCACCCACCAAAACCCACCCACCCCCATCCATCCATCCATCCACCCATCCATCCCCATCCATCCATCCATCCATCCATCCATCCATTTATCTATTTATCTTTATTCTCATGGTGCTTAAGTAAAAGATAAGCATCTTACCATGGCCGCATTATCCGACAGATTCATTGTCGCAGTTTTTCTCCGCTGTACGATGAACTTGGAATTCTCTGAAACCTTGTCTATGATCTGTTTCACCTGCTTGCAGTAGTTGGCTATCCTGCAGTTCTTCAGAAATTCTTTCAACTGGCAGAACAAAATAAACGTTTTAAAATCTACTTCAATTCCCCAATACTTTTGTCTATGATCAACAGCCTCGGTGGTGTCATGGTTAAGCCATCGGACATAAGGCTGGTAGGTACTGGGTTCGCGGCCCGGTACCGGCTTCCACCCAGAGCGAGCTTTAACGATTCAGTGGGTAGGTGTAAGACCACTACACCCTCTTCTCTCTCACTAACAACTAACACACTGTCCTGGATAGACAGCCCAGATTGCTGAGGTGTGTGCCCAGGACAGCGTGCTTGAACCTTAATTGGATATAAGCAAGAAAATAAGTTGAATTAATATGAAATGTGTATGATCTATTTTGACTACTTGCTATTTTGCAATTCTTCAGAAGTTCCTTCAACTAGTGAAACAAAATATAATAAATTAACCTTTAAAAATCAACTACAATTAACAACACAGTCTACAAACTGTTTTATCTGCTTGAAGAAGTAGTTTGCTATCCTGCAATTGTTCAGAAATTCTTCAACTTCAAAAACAAACTATAATAAATAACGTTTTTAAAAATCAACTCCACTTCTACATCTTTATGATCTGTTACCCTATGATATATACTCCCCACAAAACGTTTTTTTTCACCAATGTCTTTTCAACTGCATTAATTTAACAATATCATTGATATATGTAAGTGTATATATGTTTGTATGCCAATACACAAATGTGCATATCAAAGTGATACGCCCCACTAGAACGCCAAACGGGACATAACACTTCATCGTCACACGATGACGTCATCGACTGGCGCACTACAACCTTACAGGAACGTCAGCCAAACCAGTTGAGTGATATAAATTAAGATTTATTATGGGTAATAAATAGGATATTAAACTCGCTACCATTTCGTATCATCTTTATGTCCCTAAAGCTCTTGACAACTGAAAATTATTTCACTCGGGACATAAACGTGATATGAAACAGAAGCTTGTTTAATATCCTATAAACCTGTACCAAAACATGCTAAAAACATAGTAGCATAAACTAAAGAGGAGTGAACATGTATCTCATGCCTATATCTATCACGTCTATCGTAAATTGTTAGTAATGTTTTGTAGAGCTGGGCGCTATTGAAATTTCAGGTTCCATATCGGTAAATAATGGGGTGATTTACCTCAGCATCGGTACGGTATTCAGTATTAATACAATACTGATACAGATACCAATATGGAGCTGTATTTTTGGTATACTCGTTCAGTGTTTCCCCCCAGATTTTTATTCAGAGGGTTGGCAAAATAGTTTGACGTAAACTGAGCCCCCAAAGAGGTGCGAAAATGCTAAGGGAGTTCGGGGGCATGCTCCCCAGTATTTTTTTTTTAATTTTCAGTTGCTTCTAGTTGCATTATGGAGTACATGTGGGTGTCATGTACTCTTATATAAACAAAGGAAAGGAAGGAAATGTTTTATTTAACGACGCACTCAACACATTTTATTTACGGTTATATGGCGTCAGATTACACTTATAGAAGGATATATTTTAACATACACAATGTATATTTTAATAATAATGTTTATTATTAAATATTTGCATAATGTCAAAACAATAATTTGAAACAGAAGTATAAAAGTATTACACTAAGCACAAACAGGTAATACATATTACTGAATTACTGATTGTAATTTATTTATCTAAAAGTAAAATCCAGGTCTTCTAGAATTTTCAAAAAATCCACTAACCATGGGATTGTTGATTTAAAAAATTCATTGACCATGATTGGATATTCATTAGCCCTACTTCTGTATGTATATCAGGGGTTCTAGAATTTAAAAAAAAAATGACTTCCCATACTGACCAGTGGATAAAAAATTTACTAGTAAATTGTAATCAGTGATAAAACAAATAAAAGAAAGGAAATATTTTTTTTATATATACTAAAACGCAAAAGAAACGCAGGTTCTCATTAAATTGGATATAAAATATTAAAAAAACAAAACGAAATGAAGATTTCAACATTTATTTTGGAGCTACACCAATTCGGCACACATTGGTGTTGGAAATTTTTGATTGAATTCCTTTTTGGCTATTGTTTCATGTCATAAAGTAGGGTGGGGGTCCATGTTAAAAATGTGAAAGAGACGACCTGTAGCATTGTCAAAGTCAGTATCGCGTGTGACCACCCTGGGCATTCAAACAGGCAGTGCAACGTCTCCTCATTGAGTTGACAAGCCGTTGAAAGAATGCCTGAGGGAGTGAGTTCCATTCATGGACCAATGCTGCCTCCAGCGCCTGCATATTCTGAGGTTGTCCGCGAGCCTGAAGGCGACGTCCGATTTCATCCCAGACGTGTTCGATAGGCGCCATGTCCGGTGATAAGGCTGGCCACGGCAACGTTGGGATGTTGTGCTGAGCCAGCAACGCCTGTGTTGCCCTGGCAGTGTGCGGCCTGGCATTGTCTTGCTGCAGCAAGCGCACACGTGGGTGAGCGGCAAAGAAGGGAACGACGTGATTGTTGATGACGTCATTTTGGTACACGGCGGCATTAACGCGTTGTCTGAACACATGAAGTTGTGTTCTGTGGTTGAATGAGAACCCACCCCACACCATCACACTACCCCCGCCCCATCGGTCGGCCTGCAGAACGCAGCAGTCGGAGTAACGTTCATGTCGACGTCGCCATACTCGGATTCGGCCATCAGCGTTGGAAAGATTGTAACGGCTCTCATCAGTAAACAGAACTTGTTGCCACTGGCCACGTCGCCATCTTTGATGTTGTTGCGCCCACTGTTGACGTTGTTGGCGGTGCCGAGGGGTCAATATTGGTCCCACATAAGGACGGCGGTTACGGAGTCCTGCTGCCCTCAGACGGCGTCGGACGGTATCGGCGGACACTGGACCACGTGGACCACGCACCTGGTGAGCGGTGTTAGCTGCTGGCAGCATCCGATTCCTAAGGTGGGTCACCCGGATGTACCGGTCTAGGGCTGCGGTTGTCACCCTCGGGCGGGCGGTGCGTGGTCGATCGTTCACAGATCCAGTGATTTGGTGACGTTGAGAAAGGCGTACGATTGTCGAAACATGACATCCCAATTGTCTGGCTACAGCAGTACGGGTCTGTCCGGCTTGCAACATCCCGATGGCCATCCCTCGCTGGAGTTGCGTCAGTCGCGGCATTTTTAAAATGTGATTCTGTTGTCTGTCACTACTCAAATTGAATTTATGCGATTAAATCCAGGTGTGTAGGCTTTATAAGCATTTCAATGAGTGTGTTTGCACTGGATTCATGATACGGATGATCCAGCACGTGCAAACAACGTGTTTTGAGAATTCGTGACGTCACACAGGTAATGAAATTGACACGCAGGTGGGACTGCGGTGTGGGTGTGTGCCATGTCCTTTAACACAGTTGAGGTTCAATTCCACCAAAGATACTGCTTTACAAAGTGCAATTCTTTCGCATTTTCAGGACCTGCGTTTCTTTTGCGTTTTAGTATATGTAGCAGGGGTGGGGAAAAGCAATTTTTTCCCGGTCTGGGACCGATTCTTGATCTCTGAGACCGAAATTATTTTTAAAAACGCGCGTTTGCTGGTCCCACTTTTGTCATTCTTGTCGGTCCGAAGCACCTGTCCATTTCTTTTAAAAAAAAACTATTTGGCAAATATCGTTTTTTAAATGTGTTTTGTTTTTAAATTCCTTTCTCTCTTCCCCCCCCCTCCGGTAGTGACGACATCAAGTGGGACCGATTGACAATTTTATTTTTCCCCACCCCAGATATGTAGGTACATTTTTAAATTTGTGTTAATTCACCATGTAATTGTTTGCAAGTCTTGCAAATTTAATTATGTAACGTTTAAATATAATTTAAAAAACAACAACACAAGAACAAAAACAACCCAAACAAAAAAACATTTAGAAGTTCATAAAATAATATGGTTATGTGCAACCTTTAAAAAAACCCGACCTGACAAGACTGGTCACCGTTTATTTTGTAATGCCTGCACTGTGTTACAGTAACAACTGTTTGGGTACCAGTCACTTAGTAGTTAACGGAAAATTGCGCCAAAATGACATTGCAACATTTTCTTAACTTGGACTTTAATAAAATTACATCTGTAAGTATATTCATTTCAGGGATGGGGCATAGATTACTGGTGACCATATATTCATTAGTGAACTGTTGCATGTGAAAGGAAATCGAAAGTATTGACTTGTAGATCTGTTTTCCTTTTTACATATGATTGATGTTGGTTGATTTTTTTTTTTTCA